>NC_141852.1:21046619-21353619 GCF_024713525.1 Acromyrmex echinatior
GTCGCCGTTGTCGCCCTCGTCGTCGTCCTCCCGTACCTCCTCCTCCTCCTCCTCCTCCTCTTCCTCTTTCTTGCTCACCCTTCTACCCCTTCACCACCCCTATGACTCTAGTTTCCCTTCCGTGTCTCTTTCCGATTTCCTCCTTCTACCCCTCGTTGCTCCCTCCTTGGTAAACCCCTCTCCTTCAATCCGCTCCTCTTCCGCCAACGTCCCTATGTCTTTCAACGCGCGCCGCGTGAGCGTGAAACGTGCGTGCGTGAGGGAAAAGGGAAGCGCGCGTGTATACGTCGCCGCGCGCTAACGTGCGCGCTGCTGGATGCAACGTCACGCGTGATGTAGCGCGTCGGCAGGAGCGACCAAAGTTACCGTCGTTGTGGACCGCCGATGTGGTGGTAGCAGCGGTTGTAGTGGTAACGGCAGTGGGGATTCTGTCGTCGTCGTTGTCGTCGTCGTCGTCGTCGTCGCCGTCGTTTCGTCGGCGTGGCGCTCCTCCACGCGCGTCGGAGGGATGGCGAGCCGACGGCGGCGTCGGCGTCGGTGTCGTTGGCGGTGGCGGTGGCGGTGGCGGCAACGGCGGCAACGGCGGCACGGTGGGGATGTAGCCGCGGAGGGATGACGACCACGCTACTCCTCCCAGGTAGCGGGACAGGGTTAGGGCACAGAAACGCACAACACACGTGCACGCTTGCGCCCTGAACGCCACGAGAGTGCAGTCTGTCGCCGGCGGCGCGTCCTGACTCACCCTCTCCTTCTCTCCCTTTCTTTTTATCTCTCTATCTCTCTGCCACCCTACCGCCCTCCCTCCCTCCTTCTTTCGGCTTCTGGGTGCCCGCACCTCTCGCACGAAGGTCTTCTCCCTTTTCTTCCGCCGAATTCTCTTACGGCGATCGGATCCGTGCGTGCGTTGTTCTCTCTCTCCAAGATGTTCGCAGATCGCCGGTTGCTATCTGAAACAGGAATAAGATCGTGCTCGATCAGAACGTCTGCAGATACTCGCGTCTTAAAGAAATGATCTCTTTTTTTTTCGTCTCGTTCCTTCCTAAGATAATACACTTGGAAAAGGGATTAGTCATATGTGATTGCACTTTTAGAAGATTTAAGAAATCGGACTTCTTTATGTCCTATTTAGTCGCGCATCGATACCTTCGACGTGTCTATCCTATCTACGACTACATCGCGTCGCGGCGACGAGGTCCTCCCACACCGCGATTCCGTCGCACCTGCGTGCAAAAAGCGGAGTGGGCGGCCGCCGGCCCCATCCCGAAACAGGAAGGGTACTGCTGCTGCTCGAAATGAAACATTGCCGGTAAGAAGAGCGTCAGAGTCGGCGGTGTAGGTAGTAGGTGGGTGGTAGGGGTGGCTTGCACTCTCTCGCGTGGTGAGGCGACACGAGCACAGAGGACGTGGAGGAGGTGCAGGAGGAGGAGGAGGAGAAAGGGGATGAGGAAGGGGAGGACGCGGAAGGGTGGCTATAGGGGCGGATTCGCGCGTTCTACGTCCGCGAGGGGGCAGGTTGGCTGCGAGACGCGACGGGGGAGAACGAACGAACCAGGCGAAGGGAGAGAGAAAGCAGGCGGGAGCGAGAAAAAGAGATAGACAGAGAAGGAGAAAGAAGGAAGAGTGCGCCTAATATGCAACAAGAGAAAAAGAATTGGCGATCAATAGGTAGTAGCTGGTAAGCGTCCTTTCATCCGCCCCCGCGGACACCTCGTCCTTTCCACTCGTCCTGTCCTCCTCTCTCGGCCCACCTCCTCTCGCACTCTCTCACCTCCTTCCGTCTCGGCGGTCTCCATCCTTGCGCCATCGCCCCTCTTAACCCACCCTCCGTCGCTTGCCGGCCACCTTCACCTCCTTCCCCCGTTCCACCTTCCCGATTCTCTCTTGAGTTCATCGCGAAACTCCGCCACTCCATCGCCTTCGTTGTCAAGACATCCGCCCTAGCGCACGCCTAAGTTTGTCTCAGCTCTCGAAGACCAAACATCACCTAATTAGCTGGTTATTTCTTTCCTTCTGTTCCGACACCCCAGTTGATTTCATTAAATTGACACCGTTTAGCGGCCGCTTGAAGAAAGAATTGTTCCTCGTTATATCGTTTATCAAAACATCATAAAATATGTATCGATTCACGCTTGACCATTGTCATAAAGAAAAGTTGAAATACAAATTAATTTTATAATAACTGATGTTTACGAAAATGAAACATTTATGAAACCCATAGATGTGTGTGTGTGTGTGTGTGTTTTTGTATGTATGTAAATGAATGCAATTTATAGTAGAATATCTAAAGGTGGATCATCAAGATAAGAAAAAAATAAGTTATAACTTTTTAAGATTGTTCGCAGTTAAATTGTACTTTCATCAAATAAAAATAAAACGAAAATGCATTCTACTTCGAAAGATTAACGATAAAATGAGAGAGATATCGTCGTGCGAAGGAGCATTTATTCCCTTGGGTTGGTTTACCCGCGTTTCCAACGGTCAGTTGACCCAAAGCGAAATTATACTCTACGTCGCGCACAATAATGAGAAACAAGTACGAGGACACGTTTGCCCCCGGCGGCGGTCACGTGACGAGATACGTTCGTGTGCCGAACGCCTCTGATCTTTCTTTCGCACAGGTGCAATTTACTTATACCGGATCGCAGAAAGAGCGTCCGGTGTATACATTGCTCCACCGACTTCGTCAGCGTGCACGGCTGTCCGGAAGGAGGATATTGCATATTTTATATTAGGTCGTGCGCCGAACCTTTACTCGCGCCCATCGCCGTAAATTCACGAACTGTTCACGTACCTGACTTTGATTCGATCGCATTTCCGAGAAGTGCGCATAATTTCACGACAACTTTTCCAATACAATTGCAAATAATCATACTACATGATTAAGTCTCTCTCTTCTTTTTTTCATCAGAATCATGAATTATTCCTTCTAATATGAAAAAAAAGAAATTCATAAAATTTATAAAAACAATAATTATCTCGTTCCGAAATAAGTACGATTTATTGTATTCTTCGATCATTTATAAGTTAAAAATAAAAGAAGTAAGCATACATAGCGTAATATTAATATAAAAATAAGATATTTAGTATTGATTTTTTTTTCTCGAAATCTCTCACAATTTTGTATTTAATTTTTATTTTTATTTTATCAATTTTATCATATATTTAATATATCAGATGTATCTAATTCTTTTACTTTTATATATTATAAAAGGTAACTATCTCTCCTCTCATGTCTTGCAACTAGAAATAATAAGACATTCATATCGATCGTATGTATGCGTTTAAGATAAAAGGTAAAGAATACTGTGCACGTCTTGCGTACCATCGATTTTCACTCGACGCACCGCAAGATGCAACAGATCGACGACGATCGTTGGATGTACACGGTAGCGATCGAAGAAGAAGTCGACGGTGTTCCTTAAAAGCATTTGATCTCCGCGATTGATATTCCATTCGCGTGTGCCCGCGTCTCTTCGTGGTTCGCAGTCCGGGTTAACTTGGCGATACCGCTGACGGCGTAAGATCGATTCGATGCCCGTCCTAGGTAAGCCTACGCGAACGATATCGATGAAACGCGTCGGGCTTTCGAGGCTCGTAACACACACGTTCCCCGCATTCGCCGCGATGTGCATGCATACCGGGTGCTCTCGAGTTCCCTGCCTGAGCGACGTCATTGAACCCCGAGCACTTGTCGCCTGATGAAGAGAAGAGGCTCCGCTACCTTGGCAATTAGTCGGTACCATTACTTACGACCGCGCGAACATACGACCGCAACTTTCGTCAATTGCGTCGTGTCAGACGACCTGCACCCCACGATAGACATCTATCCCACGACTATCCTCTCAGCGTTACGCTTTAACCACGGTGTATACACGTGTATTCGCGAACTGTGTGTACTCGAGTTCTCGACGACGTCATTGAACTCTTCCAACGGGCGCCGGAACGACCGGAATTATTTTAACCTCGGAATTAGGTATCATTATCCTTTTCTATGATAGGTTGGATAATTTGAAGGGAGATTTTGCTGACTCATATATATATATATATATATATATATATATATATGCATGATAAGGCAGATTATTTATTAAGGAATGGAAGATTAATAGCTTTTTAGTCATATCGTACTGTTATCATAAGATGATAAATAATATTTGATACGCGGAAAAAAAATGATTTGTTAAACCATCAAATCTTCTTGATTATAAATGTTGAATTCGCGCAGTAAGTTACAGGTTTGCTGTATCACCCAATTTATTCCTTTCCGTGTAAAGATTTGGCAGAGATAAAAGGATGTAAATCCAACACATACGGTCACACATTCGTTTTTATACATATGTAATACTTTATCAATCTGCTAATTAAAATAAACAATACAAATAATTGACAACATCAAGAATCCATAAAAACGATTATCGAAGTATGCTTCGTTCCTTCACACGCAATCTTCAATATTCTTGAATGCGTTACATTTTGATGATCGTTATATTTGTATATACTATATATAAATATTATATATATATATAAATATTATATATATATAAATATTATATATATATATAAATATAATATTTATATATAGTATATAAAAATATAGCGATCATCAAAATGAAACATATTCAAGAATATCGAAGATTGCGTGATTAAGGTACAATCATCATCAGTTAAAGGATATATATATATATATATATTTAACTGATGATGATTGTACCTTAATCAGCTGAGCGAAGAAGTAGAAAGCAAAAATGCGCTTATAAAAGCATCTCATATAATTTGTTTGAGTCACATCTCTTTTCTCGTTCATTGTATCAAAGACCAACTATGCTCGCACTAGAGAGAGAGAGAGAGAGAGAGAGAGAGAGAGAGAGAGAGAGAGAGAGTGTGTGTGTGTGTATGTGTGTGCAGAAATGATTACTATTTCAAATATATAACAAAGATTTGTGTCAAAATCGTATCAGAATTAATGGGTGTAAAATACACGGACATTCAGTTTATTTGATTTAACAAGTTAAGAATTACTCTTTAGATCTCTATGTCGAAACAAAAAATGTACCTAAATTTGCGAATAAATCAAGTGAACAAATCCGCACATACGTTCCATCGTTATTGAACTTTCGCAAACTCCATACGATTCATTGAAAGTATTTATCGAAGATACTCGTTATCGATACTCGCAGTCCCAAAAAGCGCTTTATATAATATTGACTGGAGAGTATTGCTGTGAATATTCGAATTCGAGAAGCGCATCAATCATGCCCAGAACGTAACGACAAACGTTCGATATCTTTATGCACATTGCACTACTCGTCGCTATGCACGTGCACACACGTGTTCGAGGCGAGATCGACGTCATCGCGATGCAAGCTGTTTGTCGATAATGCCTTTCGAGGTAGCGAGAAAAGAACGTCGCGGATGCACAATGTATGCGCATCCGTCGTGGTATGCGCGCCTTAGTATCGCTAACGGTTATATCGATCACCCGAAAACGGAATCTAACATTGATCGATCAAGATCCTTTTTAAAGTTGACTCACAAATATATGTATTCTCGCCGACCATATCAAACATATATTTCCAATTTAAAAGAAGAGACGAACTTATGCGTCCGTCGTTAGTAAAATTCGTCGTGTAAATTTAGATCCTAAGTCCAGGCGTGTATTTATTAATTAAATAAACATTTCAAATATGTTGAATGTAGAATTAATAATTAAAACATGTTAAATTAAAATAAACAAGTAAAATATAGCAACTAAAATAATATATAATCACATCTTATTTACATTTATTATATGATATTTCATTTTAAACACTGTTAAAATATATGTACAGTTTACTTAAAGCTCGAGTAGGTGGAAATTAAACGCAGCCGTTTAATTATCGAGAGTCCCTGGTATATGAAAGCCTGTTCTATAGCGTTCGTGCTGTTTCGCGAATCGATTTAGCGTAGAATGTCACTAAGTAACGACGTGAGTCATTGTGGAATGCCGGTTGCAAAGAACACCAGAGAACTTCCACCTAACTACTCGATAATACTCATACTCGACAAACTAACTAAACGAGATCCTTTGAGATGACGAAAGATCAAATTTCCGCAAAATAATTGTGCAGAATATATTGATTTTATATCTACATACATGTGTGTGTGTGTGTGTGTGTGTATCCACAATTTTATATTCTTCCTAAACATTCTAGTAGAGAAAGAAATAGAAACATGCGAGATAGGAAAGCTTATGGAAATTTGAAACATTATGATTCTGTAATTCTGACTTTGTAAAAATATAAAAATTGAATATGTTACAACTATTCATCTTATTTCAAAAGTGATACAACTTCAAAAATGTGATTTTCGAATTATTACCAATAATGAGTTAAATAAATGTTACTGTGTATATCAATCATCAAAAGTGAACTAACTTAACTTTATAAAAAATTGTAAAAATCATCATAACTTAGAAAGGATGATTTTTTTTAATAAGAAAATTGTGTGTGATATCTAACAAAAGGGTAGTTTTTTCAGAATTATGAAATGAAAATGACCACGATATTTAACCATGTTAAAAATGTTCTTTTTGTTGATTTATTATTTGATTAATTAACAATTTTAAAACTATTTTCAAAATTGAAAAATAGTTTTTTCCTTGTCTGGAAAATTTTTTGAACTGCGTTACTTTTGTAGTAGAAAAACGATATAATTTTTATCTACATTTATCATTTTAATATGTATAATATGTAATATGTATAATTTAAAAGATAAATATAAAAGAGAAATAAATGGATAAAATAGCTTATAAATTTAAATATCTAGTTTTACTAATTAAAAGAACAAGTACATTAAAACATAATGAATATCTAGAATCTAGAATATTATAATATAAAATTATATATATACATACACATATATATATATATATATATATAATGTGCATTTTAAATTGCATTTTTTTCTCTATTCATAAGATTACAAGCCTTACATTTTTCTCTTTGCGTATCGATTTTACAGACGCGTAAATAAAGTCATGGTTCAACTGTTATCACGAAGTACTGTTCTTCTTTTAAGAAATTATTACATCGAGTCATCGAAAGTCACCGATAAGAAATGCAACGCGGGTAATCTCGCGCAACTCGCTAGAGTAAAATCCACAAACGCCCGTGCTATATACCTATACACACGCGCTACTATGTGAATATGTAAATATTATTTCTAGGATTCATGCGAATGAGAAATGCAACGGCATTCGAATATGATTTCGATGACACGTGTGACACGTTCTTGCAAAACAGAGACATATCGAAAACCCTTTATGTGTAAATCTATCTTTACAAAAAATATCTATTTTTTTCAAAATTATTACTTGAGTGATGAAACGAAAAAATGATTAAATTTGCTTCGACCTATAACAGTAGATATATAAAAAAATGTGTCTAATGATTAGAAAAAGAAATTGAAATCATCATCCACTCGATTGACTTCGACTCAGCTTCCAAATGTGTAAATCCGACTGAAGAACCTGGGGTAGCTCGCACTACGTAGCTACGACACCTTGGCCGGCCACCTTACTACTTGCTCGGCCCCTAATCGATTTTCCCATTACGCGGATCTGGAGAGCGCCTCGCATACACGCTCTCCCTTCCGTCGTTCCGTGTCCAGCGTGCATTTCCGTTGCGCGTTGCGAACAAACGAACTCTCGATTCTCATCGACCTCGCCCTGACTCGCCATCATCCCCCTATACTCACCCCTCAATCCCACCGATTCAGTCCGCCCTTTTCCTCGTCTTTACTTACCCTTGCTTACTCAACCACCGCGGTGCGGCAGATCGCCGGTTTCAAGATAACGTAATCGCTCTCGATATATTTCCGATCTCAATAATCTCGTTATCTATCAGAATAATGGATACAGTATACGCGTCAGTCGACAATCGATTAAGATGATAATCATTCTTTCTTTGAAAATATTTTCGTAGTGTGCTCATTTTTTAAATACGCAATTAACTCTTGAAAAAAAATTTTAAAAAAAATGTAATTTTATCGTAAGACAGATATAGATTTAACGATTACTTATTGCATTCTCTCTGTTTATGTGTCTCATCGATTATAAATTATCCAGTCCGAGTTTAAGCTAATTATACGATTAGATTAGAAACAAAATAAAATAAAATAGATTTATCTTGGAAAATGCAGTATGTAATTATAAATAAAAGATAACATACAATTCATGTATGTGCAAGAAGCTACAACACAAGCAATCAGCGATAACCGATTTTTCTTCCGTCTTTTCTTCAGAATCTGCCTTTCTAATTTCAAGCGAAATTGTAACACTCTATTAACGTAATTCAAAATATGCTGAGATATCAAAGCATCGTAATTGGCATCTCTATTTCGCATTCATGTTAGTATTGGATTTTGCGAAAGATTGGGATTTAAAAAGGGATGGGAAGGACGTACTACTCTACCAACAGCGTACTACTCTCGTTCTCTTCCATAGCTTTATTGACTAGCGAAATTGCTTCCTGCGTTTCTTTCAATTAAGAGCCCTTTGATCGAGGCGCGATACGGCTCACGGGCATCGAAGACGACGGCCGAAGTTGAAGTTTAATATCCACGGTCAGCAAGTTTCCGCGCTGCGTACGCGGTAATCGCGGGCTCTCTTGAGGCAGTTGCAAATTTCGCGGACCCGCGGGAGAGAATTAATTAGCGTCGGACACATTTCTCCGCGGCACGTCGACGGAATTAAAATAATAATCAAGAGTCGCGCCGGGAGGTCTCAACCTTTTGTACCGTTCGATTCGTAGCCACGTTGAACCATCGCCATCATCACCAACCCCATCCGCGTCAAAATATTTTTCAGAGGCGGAAGGAACTCGCCGATGAACAAACAAGATAGAGCGGTTCAGAACGGTCAAAGAGAAAGAGAGGGAGAAAGAAGATAGTAGAACTGTTCCAGGAAGAGCAGTCGGGGGGCGGTCGAGGAACGAGAGAGCGAAGAGAAGTAGGGGAGATCTGTACGCTCCGTTTTTTTCCCCGCTGGGGGTGGCAGTGGGCGCGAGGCAAGGGTGCGTTGGATTCGGTTACTTGGTCTCACCCCTTGGACCACCACTACTGCCGCCTCTAGCAACGGCGGCGTCGGCAGTGGCGGTGGCGGTGGCGGCGGCGGCGGCGGCGGCGGCGGCGGCGGCGGTGGCGGCAGCAGCCGTGCACTCCATCCCCCCATTTCCACCCCCCCGGCAGCAACCTCTTTCTCTTCCCTCCGTCTTTCTCCCGCCGCCGCCTCGCCGCCGTTCTCCCTTTGCTCAACCTCTCTCGCTCACTCTCCCTTTCTGCCGTCTCTTTTTCCCTGCCGCACGCCTCAGTGCGGTGCTTCTCGTTTTTTTAACGAAGGATCCGCTCAATACCTCGGCTGTCATAACCTCCCGCCAACCTCCCAGGGTGGCCCGCCTGCCACAGCAAACCCACCCTCTCATCCAACCTCCGCCTCGCGCCTCCACGGGGCCCACGAACCGACGAGCCACCACCTAGCACGCCCGCCCGTCCCTCTGCCGCCACCCTCTTCACCCATCCTCTCATTTCTCTTCCCCCGGTTTTTAACGTTTCGTTCGACGTTTCCCTCCGGGTGAACGCCGAGTGGGCGCGAGGGTGGCTGAGGGGGATGGACCCGGGGGGAAGTGCATTTCGTCGTTACTTTGTTTTACGTCCTTTCTCTCCTTCTCCGTCTGCGTCTCCCACCGTACTCTTCCACCTTCATCTCCCTTAGCGGCGCCACCCCTTTGGTATGGTCCTCCTATATGCTTCTCTCTCTCTCTTTCTCTCTCTCTCTCTCTCTCTCTCTCTCTCTCTCTCTCGCGCTGTCTCTCACTCTTTCCCTTCGTCGTCTCGCACTTTTTCTCTTCCTCCATCTGCACCTCCTCATATTCCCGACGCTACCCTCTGGTCCAAGCTCAACATACGTACTTGCGTGTCCACTTCTATTCCCTGCACCCTGTTTTGATATCCTTTATTCTGAATTGTATTTGATAACGTCATTCTAGAATAAATCTTGTTTAGTCGTTAAAAATTAATTATATATTCATTTTCAATCATACAATTTTATTAATAGCAATATAAAATTTCGAAATTTTTCATTTTGATAAAAAATAGAAATATATATATAATAATGTTATTAAACCGTTTCTCAAATATTAATTTTTTCTCGCGGACAAATTCTAAATATATCAGTATATACAAAAGCTCCGTATATAAAATATATAAAATGAGTAATGTGAACTAAGATTGGACTGCACTTCAGACTGGAGTAGTATGCAATACAAGCCTATATTCCATTACCTCTCGACTTTCCCTTTGCGTTTCACACCTGTAAATTTACCGTGCGTATTTGATATAATGCGTCACGACGAAAGCTCGCGAGAAGAAAAAGATTACGGTTATCAAGCGAAATGTTGAACGAGAGGGTGAGGTCGGTCGGCTTTGGCGAACCCCTCGCCATTAGCGAAGCCCACTTACCCCTTTTAGCCTTTGTTGCGAGGAAACGCGGAGAGCTTCGCGAAACGAGCGATATTATGCGGATTAGTTCGCTTCTCAATGGTCGACGAGGTGTTTTACTACCCTTTCGTTGCTATTTATTTGCACTTATAGCAAGCCACCCCTAAGTAAGACTATGTAAGTTAAGTACAAAGCATCATACATATATTCATCGATCAATAACATGCAATCTATGTGCCGTTTCGTTTATTCATTTATGTTGAGCTTTTATTCATAATCACATTATATTTATACACGTAACAATATAATCACTTTATGTAACGGAGTCGTTCATTTTGAACACTTCTTAATTAGTTGTACGAAGACTATATTTTTCCAAATCTTGTTATGCATATAATTATCTAAGTTAAAGACAATCCGATTTTTATTTCAATAAAGCATAACTGTTTGCTTTTGATGAGATAAAAATCCTTTTTTATGTAAACGATCATTGTTAGTCATTCTACATTGCTTTTATGTAAACGATCATTGTTAGTCATTCTACATTGCTATAAAGATTTTCTCATAAGTATTTTTAAATCTGTACCACTATTGCATTAAGATCTTTCGGATTGATTTCATTCGTGTTAAACAACCTATTGTCTAAACCATTTTCTCTAGCCAGATGAGAATTACGAAACTTTACGTCATTCAATGTTCTTTTTCAATTAATCAATCTTACAACTAATTTCAAGCTATTTTATACCGAGAGTATGAGTCAATAATGAGTCTTTCTATAGATTGTAGTACTAACTGTAACACTGAGTAAGACTGAAAAGCGAAACTTATTTAGCTAGGGTTAAGCACGTTGGTGCAACCGTTAGTCGTTAATATTGCAAATACAACAAGCTGTTGCACCACAGGAATAAATATCGAGGCTAAAGTTGCGCGCACGGTACGCTTGCAATATTACTGCGACGTACAGCAGAGAAAATCTCAAAGGATTTCTAAGAGGCACAAGCAGCGAGTATTTACAAAGGCATTCTATAGCTGGGACGGGTCACTGGTGCAACTTGTTGCCAAAGGCAGAACTATCGGGGCACGCCGATAAGAATCATGTTCGGGACGATATCGAAAGTAGGAGACCAGGTGAAGAAAGATCCCGAAAGTCTCGAATCGATTCTTCACGATGGAAGATACACTCTGGTCCGCGCAGCGATCGCATTCGAGACATCAGGCGCATGATAAGGTCTTCGCGAGCAATTGCCGTTTCACAAACTGCCTCGGTCAGACATTTTTGCTGTTTAAAGCCTGATTAATGGCGGAGGAAAGAGGGAGAGAATATCCTTATTAATTACTAAAATGTAATCCTCTTTCCTCACAAAAAAATAAATGTTTTATATTTAAAGAAAGATAGATAAACAAATTAGTAAATATGTTGAAAATGTACATATATAGAGGATAATCCTTAAGTACTTTAAGAGATTTTAAGAGATTTGTCACATTATTAAAATGAAAACTTCATATAACTATGGGTCCATTCAAAGAGATGCTATTAGCGCTATTTGTGATAAAAATAGAATGACTCAAATAACGCTGATAGCGTCTCCTCAAACACAACCCATATGTTCGAAATGGCTTAGTTTCAAAGATGCAGTGTCAACGTTGATGAAAAATTTTCATTTTTTCTTAAAAATTTTCAAAGACATGAAAATTTCATCAAAATAACTCGATGAATGGTTTTCAAAATTTTTGGAAAAAGAAACGAAATTTTTCCTTCAACTTTGACACTCTTCATTTTTAAGTGGGTACATGGTCATATAAAGTTTTTGTCTTGAATTAAAAAATGTGACAAATTATCCCCTAAAGTCTTTTAAAATACTTTAAAAATTATATCTTTTATATTAAATACATTGCCTCGTATATACTATAATAAAATGCATATATCTTAAAATTTATATTTACCATAAATTAATTTACAGTTACGTCTTATACCCAAGCCTAACTTCTTTAAGACGTTCTATGTGACGTTATATGCGATCTCTTCAAAGCTTCTTGACACAATGCATGGGGTATGTTCGCAGAGGAAGGTAATCCTGGGTTAGTGGCAGAAAGCAGACGAGTAGAAGAGTGTGCTCTCCCTCGCATTTGTCTGTTCTTTCTTATATCTTGAATCACAGAAAATCGTCCGGATAGTTCATAGCAGCTGACCAACTGCCGGTTGATGTCAGTACTACGTTCTTCTGCCTCGATGTTTGTTTCGCTTCACAACTTTTTCTCTTGTGCGTACTCAGTTTGTATCAGTTTACATCACGAGTTTTAATTATTAAAAATAAATTGTTTATCTCTTATCTCTTATAAAGACTCTACTTTATAGCAAAGAATTTAATTATAAATAAACATAAAGAATATGCCAACGACTTTGAATATTCTTTTTCATATAAGGCTTCTTATAAGCATTCTACATGCCTGGACATGTAGATTCTAAAAAGATATAATCGACATAACTTCATCCTTGTATAATTTCATATGATCCAATAATCATGCACTCCAGTCAACAACGATCATTTAAATTAAGTCACGAAGTAATCCGGTTGGACGGGAAATATCACTCAGAACTGCCAGTGGCATTCATACTTCAATTCCCTCGAGTTAAAGAAAGAATTAAAGCCAAGGTGATGGGCGCGGCTAAGTAACGTCTTGTGGAAAATTGCCATGGAATACTGGGTAGCGATAGCCTTCCCAGATGGCGAAGAGGCTTAAATCCTGTTTGGAGGTTCTCGAGAATCCTGCGCTGGATGCAATCCAACGCGGCACGGTTCTCGGGGAAGCAACAGTTCGTTCTTTACCCCCTTCTCCTTTCACCCTCCGCTACTTCCACTCTCTGTCCTCCTTTTGCCACCCTAAACCACCACCACCAATGCACAGAGTTTCCTCCGACCCATTCCCGAGTTCTGACACCCCCCCCCCTCTCTCTCTCTCTCTCTCTTTCTCATACTATCTTTCTCTGTCTCTTTCGCTCTTCTTCTTTCTCTCTGCTATTCATTCATCCTCTTTTTCTGTAAACGCTTGCATGACTATACTTTGGGTGTCTACTAAATTTAGGTTTCTGCTTCCTTTCCTCTATCCGCTATTCCCCTTAAGCGGGCTCTTTCTTTCTCGTCTTCCTCTCACCTTCAGGTTAACTCTTACAGACATATAACTATAATATCGTCTCTTGATGAAAAGGGAATACCTCCCTAACACTTCAGACGCTACTTCGTTTCCTGTATAGTGTATGACGTGCGACGCAAGATATAAGCATCGTACACTCGTGATTATGCAAATTTTGCTGATCGTTTAGTATTCATTACATTACACAAGACATATAAAATTCATATCATCATTATAACAAAAATTCTACTCAACAATACTCAGAAAAATAGGTAACTATACAGATTTTATATGTATAATTAATATATAGATATAGTTAAGTAAATTATTTTATTGTAATAACTGTAAAATGATTCATTCAATTATATTAATTCTACATATAAAACTTATATAATTGTCACTTTTCTAGTTGCTACCACTATGTCTTTATCTCTGAGTGTAGATAAAAGATTTTGTTATCTTTCTGTTGTAAATTTTTTAATATGCTCAAAAAGGACTATGCCCAGTTTGAGCCCTGACTGAACAGAATTGAGATCTAGCTAAGATTGTAGAGCATTAAAAAGTTCGATATGCACAACTTTGTAAAATTAGTTCTTTGAGTGTTACAGCTGTTCAAAGTTCGCTATTATGACTATGTATTGTGTACCATGTAGGACTGGTTTTATTCGATTTCTTGAATCATCTAGTATCTGGAATATATCCAATCTTGACGAAGAGAACTTTTTTTGGATCCCAAATGAATAATTATAAATGATATATATCGATGAAGAGAAGAAAGAGGCACTCAAAGTAGGAAACAAAAGATTTTAATTGCCTAATTGAAATATGCCCAATATATGGATCTTATCTCTCTTCAGCTTCCTCATCGAAACTCTCTAAAAGTAAAAAAACATCATTAACTGTTCTTGCTGGCATATGAATGTCTTCATCAAAGTGTTGGACATATCCCAGATACCACGCAACTGTCAATCGGATTAATATACTGTACTAAATATATTTTAGATATTACTTCAATGCCTTTGGTACTGTGGCGACTCACCATCAGAGGTCCAACAGAACTCGCTCGAATTCGCGTGAGCACAACCACGCGAATTCCCTTTAAATAGATAGACATCAATCTAAATTCATTCCAGGCGTCTAAGGTAGGTGCCACACTACATCGTCTTACTGATGAGTCTAATAGTGTGGAACCGAGACGAAACGCCCCGGCCTACCAAAAAACTTCGAGTCAGACTTCCTTAGTGGACATCATTCGTTCGGATATCCACAGTACAATCCGTTACCGTCATCACGGGGAGGTGCCCTGGACGCAGAGAAATTGGATAAGACTAGTGGTACATGATCATAATAGCGAATTTTGGATAGGTCAAGCATTCAGGAAATCTCTCCTATAAAGTTAGGCTTATGGAATTTTTTATTCTATTTTGATCTTAAAATTTTAGGCATGTCTCAAAGTTGTTCATCCGGCACCCAAATTTCCCTATAAAACTAAGCCTTTTAGTATACATTTAAAAATGCCACAGACATAAAAAAAAGATTACTTTTCTTGTATTATTTAATTGTAAATAATAAAAAGAAAAACATATGTTTTGTCTTCATAATTTTATTTTTTAAAAAGCCTGAAATTTTTTGACATTAATATTCATAATATATATGCAAATGTAATTCGTGATAAAGTTATATTATTCTTTGTCCTGCAAATAAACTTGGGAGCTATAGAAGTAAAATGCTTTTTTAAAAATTGTTATAGAAGTAAACTGCTGTCAGCGTTGTAGATTTATCCAAGTTTATTAGTTTTTCTATAGAGGGGCTTGCTTTCTAAATAGATTTAAAAGAAAATTGTTGCCAGCATGTATTGGCATTATTATTGATATATCGTAAACAAGCTTGTAAAGGACGTAGAAGATAACGTACATGATTATATAAAAACGCAGTGAGCACATCGTTAAAATTCAATCGATACTTTTATGACAATTTAACGGCGATCTACGCCCAGGCTTGTTTTCAGAGTAAAAACAAAATCAGCGATAAATTAATGCGCGCCAATTTTAACGCGATACCCCCTCCCCCCCCTCTTCTTCGTAACATCGACAGTACGTTATTACAAATGGAAAATTGCAGATTTGCCCAATACTCATCCAAATTCATGGATATTGGTAAATTTTTGTTCGACGAGGGTCTAATAATACAAATTAAGTATCGGTGCTTGTGCATCTTTTAAATGATATGCATTATAGCATTAATCATCAATTATTTTTAGAGAAACGGTTTGTAACAGATATTTTTTTGTAATTATTGCTAATTATTCTATATTAATTGTAATATAATTAAAATCATGTTTCGCAGAAAGAAATCATGTTGCCGAATCAGTCGGATTAACATTCGTTTTCGCAGACAAATAAAATACTACGTCAATACTTTCATCATTGACAAATCATCATATTCGTAGATGGGCACTTCAAGCCGAACCGCAGCTAATGATAAACAAATACCGATATACAATGGCCGAGATTTTAATTAATTCCCGCGTAAAAATGTACGATACGCAATCGAGTCGCTAATGGATTAAAAGTTCTCGCCGCCGCGATATAATTGTTTCAATTTTCGAGTCAAATTGCAGCGCGTAAATGACCGCGATGACGCGAGCTGCGAAAATGGGAGCTGACGGTGGTAAGGGAGAGAAAATTATTTGTCGAAGCGCAAAATAAAAGCATCACGAAAAGTATCGTAGAAGCTGTACGACAATGTGAACACATGCGATAGTCTCACGACAAACAGTGTATGTGAAAGAGAGAGAGAGAAAAGAGGGGAGGAGAGAGAGAGACAGAGAGAGAGAGAGAGAGAGAGAGAAAGTAAGTGAGAGCAAAAATGAGATGAGAGAGAGAGAGCGACGGAAGAGGGACGATGAAAACACTGTAAAACAAAATGTTTCGTTGGGCGCAATTTCCAGCCGCGGTACCGAGTTGCGAAATGCAATAAAAATCGCTTCGTTTCACCCGCGTACTCACCGCCGCTATCCGAGAGAATTTGAAAACGAGCGAGACTGCACGTCGCTCGACTAAATATACGCGCGCACGCGCCGCCGCGGGATAATGCACATCAGATGAAATTAATTATGATTTGACGAGAGAATAGCACCGCCACTCGGACTCGTATCAACGGGATTTTTATTAAGCTATCACATTGCGCTATTTGCGCGGTTTAGTACTTTTTCGTGCCGTTGATTTCGGAGGATTTAATAATTATTCCCACCCAATATTAAAACACGTTACGTTCTCTTTTATGACATAATATGGGATTGTTATATAATTTTAGAGACCATTTACGATCGTTTATTATTCGTTTCGTAGTATTCTATAAATACATTAAGATGTGTACATTATAAATGTGATATAAAAATAACTGTAATATAAAAATTTTACTTTAGGCAGATAATATAGATAATAGAGAGTGATTAAAAAAGGAACATTTTAGACGTATCATGTAATAAGTATCTTTTGTTATAATTTTTCATTATGAAAAGACTAAATAAAAATGATAATAAATAGAAAATCAAAATCTTATTTTATTCTTATGTTTTTTTTTCGCAATATCATATTATCTATTTTTTAAATTGATTTAAACTTGTCATGTATGTATATATTACTAATTGTTGATAAAATCTGTGATTTATGTTTCATAAAATATTTGCGATGTAATTTTTAATTTGGTTTTGTCATAGCAAATAATTTTAAAAAAGAATAAAAAAGAAAGAAGAGATGTAATATGTTCCATGTCTCATTTATTCATGTTAAAATCAATCACCTTACGAAAGACATTGTTGCCTTTATAATCTGTATTTTACAAATCCATGATTAGCTTTCATAGCAACATAGCAATTACGAGGCATTTTGCACAAAGACTTTACCATCCGCATTTGAAAAGATCACTTCATCTCACTATGAGATTTCAAACTCATTAACATAAGCGATCTGAAAGTTTATCTTTTTTTCTCTTTCCTATTGAATCTGCATGGCTCTATGTGAGACATAGTATTCCACTTTAAATCAGAGATTTATAGTGAAGTCTCTAAATGCGTGAAGTGAAAAATCACCAGAATGCGGTTGCAGGATACGCCCTGACGCATATGATACGGGAAACGCAATTTAAAATGATCTAAAGAACGGCCGATACAAGTGACTATGAAGAGAGAAGGAAAAGAGAAAAATATACTTTATTTAAAAAAAAAATCAAGTTTTTTCATTGTTAAAAAGACTTCAGATTATTAGAAAAATCCAACTACAACAATCTTTTGCACTCTAAATAAAACAATAATTAAATTATCCTACTAATAAGAAATTTTTAGTTAAATTAAAGTTTCAAAATTTGATTACCTAAAAATTACTTTTACTAAAAATTAAAGAGTTCATGCAGTAGAAGATTAAAAGATAAAAATTTTTATGAGAAAGATTAACAAATATCTTTGTCTCACATATTATACAATCCTTTGAAAGTTGAAATAATTTTTATAGCCCATCTAACTAATATAAAAATAAGAGGAAAGTCAACAAAGGATCAAAATAGCCTAATGCTGTCATAAATTTTCGATTTTGTTTTTTATGAGACACGAGGTGGTTTGAGAAAGGGAAAAGAAATGGACAATAACTGACGTTGGGCTCGTATGCAGAGGGAAAACTGTTTCTCGGCCGACGACGGTATTACGGAGAAGTGAAGATGTGCGCGTCGCACAGATTGCAAAAGAACGACGAAGAAGGTCGACAGGAAGGAAAGAGAAGAGAGGAGGAAAAGGGGTGTCGTGCCCGGCATGGGAAAAGCTCTCGTAGCTTCTCTCGTCGTGTGTCTCGGTCGCCATCCCCCTTCCTCGCCCATATCTACCACCCTCTTTTACACTCATTCGCACGCGCGTGCAGTCCATGCACACAACCGCGCGCGAGATCTCTCTGTCTCTCTTCCTCCCCCGTCACCTCTCGCTTTCTCTCTCTCTCTCTCTCTCTCTCTCTCTCTCTCTCTCTTTCTTTTTCGCTCGCTAACTCCCTCGCCGCGGGGTGAAGGACGATGAAACGCATCAAAGAATCCATCAAATTAAAAACGCAATTATAAAAAAACGTCGTCGCCTCTTTGTCGAAAAGCAAGCCCACCCTAGGCGTCCCGAAACCCCATGCCGTTCCTACCCCATCTGCGTGTACACCCTCCTCGCACGTCGTTGCCGCTATATGCTAGTCGTACCGCGCGTTGATGTGTCGCACAAGCAGCGAACCCTTCGCCCCCTCGTCACCCGCTCTTCCGCCTCTGTCCTATCCCGGCTCTTTGCCCCGCAGCCCCTGCCTTGAACACGTACGTGGCGTCTGGGTTCCTACCCCGAAAAAAAATGCTATCGATCCTTCGCTCCCTCCCGCTGCCTCCACGCGCGGTCTCAATTATGAAACGCTCCGAAATAGGAGTATCCCCCTCCCCCTTCCCCCTCCCGTCCCGCCTCTCTTTCCTCCGCTGACGCGGATTCTCATCGTGAAGACGACAGGGTGGCGGACCGATGAAAAGCGTCGCTCTTACCCTCCACCCCGAACCCGGCGCGTCGTTGCATCAACCCTCGATGCATTCGCGCCGTTGCATCTCGCTCCGTTTGCCTTCCCGGCGCGGTTGCACTTCTCCACGGGGACTTCGTCCCTGCTTTGGCACCATCGTGATACAACCCGTAGCGTTTTTGGCAAATGAAAATGCGCATTTCCGTGTCGACGAACTAGCGAATGTTCTTGGTAAATCAGAGACCCGTGCGTCTTCTTTGTACGCCGGATCTTACGTCGTCGCGACACCGTAAGATATTGCAAAGAAACTATTTGATAAATACACGTTCGACGACGTAGTCGAAAATCTCGTGTATTTCTAAAGCTATCTCACGATAGCTCGGCCATGTCTGCGACTTCCTCCCGATGATATTACAATCTTCTCCATTCTATACGTATATTTATTACGTTTATTTTAAAACATTTATACTTTATAAGCATGCACAAAAAAGCGCAATGACTGCAAACCATCAATTTATCCAAATCTTGTAAATGAATGTAATTATATTATCATTATACGTGCATTTAACAATCAAAAGTTATGTACTAACTGTGTTTAACAAAAACTCTTCTCCCTTCCAAGTTGAGAGAAGTCTCAAGAAGAAATAATGTTGATGGAAACTATTTAACACAGAGCACAACTATTGATTTCCAGCAAGGAAACAATAATTCTATAAAAACAGTATATCATTAAACTCTATTCTAAATTATGCAAAAGTAAAAAGCATATATTCGCGGAAACGGTCCGCGGGTTCAGTCACGGGTATATACACTGGATTTCCCAGCCTGTAACATCTACTGATGTCCCACGAAAAGCTAGCCAGCGAGCCAGTCAGTCCGCAATACTTTTTAGACCCGGCGCATTTTGATTATAGCTGCGAATTGATCGACCGACCGCGCGGTGGAATTATTGTCGTCGTGAATGCCACAGAGGATCGAATAGCTAGAGCTCGGTCGGAAGTGTGACAGGTGGTTACTTCGATATTCGCGCGCCCGACGTTCCCGAGGCACACGGAACTTGGCATTCTTATGAATAATATTCGCCAGCGAATAGGAAATTTTGTTCGGAACGGGAACGGGGGGGAGGGAGGGAGGGAGGGAGGGAGAAAGAATGACGCGGTAGCGAAACGTGCAGGCGCATTAACTGCGCGATCGGATTCGCAAGTCTTGGCGAAACCCTCGTCCTCGCGCGATACATTCTCTCTCTCTTTCTCTCTCTGAAGCGCATATACCCCGAACTTACTAAAAGACTCGCCTATCCTCATGAATAATGCTCTCGCGTGCAAACCCTCCGAAGAAGTCGCACGATACAAAGTACCGAACGGGTAAGTGTGCGTCTGTGATGGCTGATTGTGCGGATCGATACTCGAAGTTCCACAGGTGTCGCGAAAATAAACATAAACGAAATTTGTATTATTAAATGCGTAAATCGAAATATAAATTTTAGCTCTTGTTTTTGGCAGTGATAAAAAGAGCTTTAATGACAAAAAGTTGAGACCTTTTAATAACTTTATCGAATAAAACTCTTGTTTTTCTCTCTTTTTGATAATTTGATTATTCCATATAATCTTCATATTAAAAAAAAAAAAAAAAAAAAAAAAAGATAAATATTCTTGCACTCATATATCCCTCGTATTTTCTGCAGCTAACAAAATGAAATCGCGCGTGTCCCTGCGCGGATTAGTAACGAGTAATTACGTAATGGCCATTAGAGAGCGAAGTTATTCCCGTGATCGCATTCGAGCATGCAAAAACGGAGCGCAGAACAACGAACGGAAATCGAATAATTAATTCGAAGACGCGTGGGGGCATCAGTCGCCGCGTTTGCGATGAAATACGGATAAATCTTGTCTGAAACAACGCCGATGAGTCTTGCGGACGGAAAGAGAAGCGAGGGAGGCGGAGGTCGGGGGAGGGAGAGACGGCGGTTCCGACGGCACTCATCTCATGCCTCCCCAGTCCCCACCCAGTTTTTTCCCAGCGAGCGGCTACCTATTGATCGGATATTCAAAAATTTCAGAAACGAGGAGATATAGACGGAGGAAGAGGGGGAGACGCCAGAGAAGACGAGAACCGGAGGAAGAGGGAAAGAGGATGAGAGGTTGGGAAGGCGGAGGGGTGTAGAAAGAGAGGGCACAGGTGGGAGGGTTGTCGCGGACCGTACGCGAGGGTGGGGGTTAACTACCACTACCCCCTAAAGACGCGGCTTTCTTTTTGTTCCCGCGAGTTCCTTTTTGTTTCTTTCCCCGTTGCGCCCGACCCCACCCACCCACCATCAGAGAGCTTCGATTCCTCCGCTCGCCTTTGCCACCCGCTCACCCTCTCTCTCATCCACCTCCTCTTCCTTCTCCTCCTCCTCTTCCTCTTCGTACCACCGTCCACCTAAAATACGAGTTCGATATTACCTTTCACCCGACCGCTCTCGCTCGACCACCCCCGCGAACGTCCTCTTCCGTTTCCTCGCTTCCCGCTCCTACCCCTCCGCCCCGCCCGTCATGGCCGTCCAACCATTACCGGTCCCCGCACAATTTAATTGCTGGCATTTTATTAAAAGTATCGACAGCGCGCCGTCTTGTTTACGACTTTGCAAATTAATGCCCCGGCCGACCGGCCGCGAGCTCTTCCTCGCTCCTGCTTTTGTCGGTATTGGGATGTGGAGAGGGGGCCGGCGGGAGGAGGGGGAGGAGGGGGGGAGGAAGAAGGGAGCCAGGGTGGAGCGAGGAAAAGCTCGACAAAAAATCTTGAAATTAATATTTCCTCCGCCGCCTCGTCGGGAGGTGAAAGGGCGTTGACCTGGCCGCGCATATAGGTGTATAAAGAAACGTATCGACGGTACGTTCTGCGCTCTGCGATTTCTTACACACGTTCGAAAAACGTGCTATCATAACAACTGAGCTACAAATCCTTTAGTAGCTTGCAACGAAATTACAATAGAAATTGTTCCTTTATGTATGCTTGAATTAATCCTTATATAATTTATTTTATTTTATTTTATTAAATTAACTTAAGAATATATCTTAAGAATTTTATCTTTGTAAAAAGTACGCTAATTCTGTAATTCAAGATAATTTACGATCACAAAAAAGTGCCGAAAAATTTCTTCAAAAAATTCAGCCAAACGTCAACGTGGCTTGTTTTCCTCTCCAGCATAGATTTTTTTGTTTTCGATAGTAATAATGAAATAGGCTCGAAAACAGGATTTTAATCGATAGTTAAGATCTCAATCGCCCATTCTTCATCATAAAAAAAAAATCATCATAAAAAAAAAAGGAATTGTCAAACATTGGCGAGATTCGCATTGACCGCGTAAATTACGGAGAAGAGTAACTTCGAGCGCAGAGCTCGCAACGAGCGCAGCCTGTAATACACTACGTGTACGAAAATTCGAGTATGAAACAATAGAAGCGCGCAGCGTGCTAGGCGAACGAATAGTACACGCGATCCACCGGATAGACGGAATCATGTGGAAGGTAGGAGTGCAAAATTGAAACGCACCACGAAAATCAACACTCCGGGCGGCGAGAGGTTCCGATGCATCGCGTCAGCTCCGCTATAAATTGGTCGGCAACGGCGCGATACATGACGTCTAATAATTATAGGAAGTGGAATTTAGTTGGGGGAAGGGGTGGTCCGCCTGAACAACTTGTTGACTCCGACTCGCAGCCACGGTATATATGCACATCGACGACGAGAACGGAAGGAGAAGGGAGGCAACGTTTCATCGATGAAACACCAAATTTGCAAAGTGGCCCGGGAGCAATACGAAAATTCGTGCGGCTGGCAGTAAAAAAAAAACAACGAATCGTACAAATAAAGCGCAGTCAAATCCTTTCGTTTTTATTTGATAGAAAACAACGCTTTAAATAATGTGAATGAGTTACAGTATTAGTTATTGATGAAGTGAAACATTTTGTGAGAGTGGAAAGCTTGCTTTTATCATTGCAAAAACTGTCCTCTGATGAAAATTTTCATAAAAATATCCTCATCAAATGTTTACACTTATTTACACGTTTTCGAAACTTTCTCTTTACGACACTGAGAGAATAAGGTTCTACAACGAAAGAAAATATTAAAAGCAGGGATGAATATTAAATATTGGAGACATAAAAAAAATTAAAAATAGAGATGAAACGTAACACAATGCATATAAATAAGGTATAAGATATTATATGCCATCTTATTTGTATCTATTGTGTTAAATCTTTTACGTTTAATCTTTATTCGTAATTTTTCTGTTTCTCTAATATTTAAATTTATTTCTCTTCCTAATATTTCTTCCATTAACGCAGGATCTAAATTTTCAAAAATAAAAATCACAATCTCGCGCATTTTCGCCGAGTAACTCAACGATGAAACGTTTATCATTGAATTTCGCAGTTCCACAAGCTGCGTGTTGCGAGACTAACATTTTCGATGAACTATAATAGCTCCACAAAATCTGGTTTCTATAAACATTGCATCTGAGAGGAAAAATTTGGCTCACAAGATTTGGTTTAGCATATATTTATCATTTTTTTTTCTTTACGATTAATCTAAATCTTTAATCTTTAACGATCCAAATTATCCACTAATTGATATTACTTATTACACACATTATAGATTAATTTCATTTGAGCCTGTATCAAGAATTACTAAATTATCTAATTAATACAGCATTGTTTCGAGTATTACCGAGTTCATTTTATTTCGTGTCAGATTGCAAACTATAGAAATTACGTATACTGACATAGAACATCCGGCATATAAAAATAAGTAAAAATGTCTGCAAGATGAGAAAAAATGTCGAAAGAGAACAAGAGCTAAAGGACAGGTAAGAAGAAAAGTCAGTGCGAGGAGAAATCCACGGAGAATACGCGAAGAATACTACTTTTACAGAGAAATGCTTTTGACATGCGCTCCCAAAAGCTCATATGCAATTTGGACAAACATATTATAAACTCCGTTTATCTCATTTCAACGTGATCTCGAGAATTTAAAGTTTCTCTTTAGATGTCTTGATTTGGATCTCAATTTACATGTGGGAAGATGAAAGTGATATTGATGTAAATTACTTTTTTGAACAATCTACTGAAACAAATATATATGTCGAAAAAAAATCTTTTTTTTTTCTCGAAATCATATTTAAGTGACTTATGTATCATCATTATAAATCATCGACTCATTAATGATTCGAGTGATACAATGTTCACAAAGATTCGTGTTACTGCGTAAGCAAGGCTAATTTCAATTATAGCAATTTTGTTCTTGCTAATTATTATAGAATGTTAATATTTAATTTAGAAAAAGAAAAATGCAAAAGTCAAAATTAATTGAATCATACAGCTGATGCAAACGTTTTTGGTTGCATAAGCCGCATGAATCAAATTCATACTGTGCAACTGCAGAATTCGATCATTAAATTCCGTTGGTGCTTTTGCCTAGTATATTCTGCTGCACATTGAAGACCGCATATACATAAGATAATCAGTAGCTTGATATAAAAGTATAAAGAGGACATGCGCGTGTGTGCTTTCACAGTAAAAAAAAAAAAAAGTAAGCAAGTTTTATTATATTCCTAACGTGCAGCCTAGTATGTTGAAAATTATGTGTAACCGTAAGAAGTTTCTCTAAAGTATGTAATTTCCATTTAATATGTTCCAACTGGAACTTTCTTCAAAAATTGATGAGATCGTTTAATACTGAAAATGGTTCTAATATCATCCTACATGAAAGAAATTTAATATCTCAAATGCGTTTCGGGACAGAGTGGCTATAGTACGAAAATAATGAAAATAATGAAAAACGTTGGACGTCGTCAGGTATCATTAGTTTTGCGTAAAAATAGCGCGATCTATTGAGGCGAATGCATCGTTGACGTTTTGCGCATATAATTCCCCGAATCGTGATCGATCACGCTCGCATCTGGTTCAGTGGCGCGTCGGCGACGATCGATTGCGAGGAACGTCGATTTTCACGAGGCTGCTTGAAGAGAACCGGAGAGAGGCAACAGTCCGCCCTGTGGCTTCTGGTCGCGTTTACCTAATCCTGACGCGGAGGGAAAGACCTGGGTGATAAAGCCGCCGTCGAAAGACAGAGAGAGAGAGAGAGAGAGAAGAGAACCGTCGCGCCGCGCCAGTTCGCCATTGGTTAGCACCGAAATGTCGGCTGACAGGTTTCGTGCGGTTACGTAAACTTAGCGATGTAGATAGCCGAACTAGAATGGGGACGCTCCTGTCGGCGGCGACTCGTCCGTCCTCCGTCCGACCATCCGTCCGTCCGTCGAAATGCACTTGCGTGCGAGTACTGCTCGACGCAAAAACATGCGGTCCTCTTCTCCTTTCTCGTTTCTCTCTTTCTCGCTGGCCGTTTTCCTTCGCGTACGCAGTCACGCACACGCGTGAGCGCGCACACGCGGCATGGCGCGGCGTGGCGTGGCGTGGCGTGTCGCACCGTATATGCCGACTGGTTCTTCGTGTTGTATCGCGTTGAAACCGTGTGTCACACGCACACACGCACGAGTACGGCTACTCACGTCACAATGACGGCGACACGAGTCCACGGCACGACGCGACGGTAGCAACGAGAGGAGTGTAACGTCTCGGTGTGCGTAACGTCTCGAGAATCGCGAAATGGAAAATACAAGAGCGATACGGTTTCGCGTCGCATCAAGCTGAGCGAGATTGGATATGCGGCGGCTGCATTTGGAATTAGTCACGACGAAGTTCGTCAAGTCGCTTATGGTCGACTTGACGGTCGATAGACAATGCCTTTACTGAGCCAAGAAATCACTCGCCGGCTGCTCGCCTTTCCAAATGTACTCGTTTCCGCGATCTCCAAACTTAGCCATCTTACAAAGGCCGATGAAAAGTTCTAAATCTTTCATTTTATATATATTTATCTTTTCGTTCAATTAATTTCAATTTTATTGCGTTAATTATCATTTTTGTGTATATACAATAATCTTATTATGTCCTTGTACTATGATACATCGAGATTATATTCAGATAAAAATACTGGAAATGTTTTTATTTAAACATTCGCGAAAAAGAAAAACGGAGGAAACATACCGGCATTTTTTATTGGTTTCTGAAGAATAGTTTATCGTGATCTCAGTAAGGGCGATTGAACGATCATGATCGTTATATGTATAAAGAATAAAACACTATGCTGGAATAATGATCGGATATATTTCAGAATTACGGAATCAGGGTATGTAAAATAAATCTAGCTTTAATGAAACGCTTTTCGAATCGTTATTTCCCGATATTTTCATAACGCGTTATGTAGGTGCACGGAATACTTATGAAAAAGAGGACGATTTGCGAAAATAATAGCGCAAGCTCAAATGAATCGTATCGGCGAAGCACTGTTTGATTTAAGATCAACAATTATACCAATTATACATTTGTTACGAACCTTGTTGAAAAGCGCAACGAAATAATTCTTTTCGTATCGAAATTTGCTTTATATAATTTCCTCTTTCATAAACCACTAATAATATCGTGCATTTTTAAATTTATATTAAATGAAACGCTTTGTTTTTGGGATTTTTTAATTATCTGTAATTTTATCTATTTACTACTAATGCTTTGTTTCTTTATGAGTTTTTACTGTTCAATATATTATTATATTTACTGATGAGTATAATTTGATTCTAAGAGTTTGACGTACCAACAGTAATTAAAGCATTTATGATATATTCGCAATACTCCAGTCTACACAATAGTCAAATTTGCGTTGTGGCTACTGTACCCACAATGGTTAGCCACTGTTAAATAACATCTATATCCAATAATAAATTCTCTACATTTAGAAAATATTTAGAAATCTCTTTAATTACACACTCTTATACAATTCTATATTTTTCCTCTAAACGTCTCTAACATTTTTCTACTTTCAAGAAAATCTCACAAAGTGTCAAATTCTGATTTTAACGGAACTTTGTACATAAGTTGATGACATAAATGATGAATTTAGAAAATGTCAGTTGCGGTTTTCAAAACGGTTTTAAGGGATGAAACCATCCGTCATATGTAAAATTTAAAATTTTTTTGTTATATCTTAAAAATTATTCAAGATATCAAAAAATGTTTTCACAAAGGTTTTACAATAAAATTACTTCTATTCATCCACGTCAATAAAATAATAAATAATTTTTAAAAAATTCTGAAAATTTTTAAAAACAATGATTTTTTAAAACAATGATTTTTTAAAAATATTATTGATGTGAATGAATAGAGGTAATTTTATTATAAAACTTTTGTACAAAACATTTTTTAATATCTTGAATAGTTTTTGAGAAATAACGAAAAAAGCTGAAAACTGAATAGAGATTTCACCCCTAAAACTGCTGCGATTTTGTATGTATGTAAAACTAACATTTTTTAAATTCATCTATTCACGTAATCTATATGTATACAAAGTTTCATTAAAATCAGAATTGGATACTTTGCGAAGTTTTCCTCTCTCGTTGGTATCATATATCTAATTTGAGAACATCAACAATAGTAATTTTACTATTTCAGTGAGTGCAGCAATTGATGAATACAAATTGCTTGAACTCTTTTTTTGCCATTATATTTTTTGTTCGGTGTATCTTTTTTGTTTTGTGGTATCTATCATGACAATTGTTTAGTTGATTTTTAACATGTCCAGTAATTTACAGTGCCATGCATGTAGCTTGTACGCGCGTATGAAACACCATTGAGTAAATTACCATAGTTTCCGTCAGCACCAATTTAGAGATCGCTTTAGCCTTTTCTTCGTTTCCATCTCGGTGATGACCGCGAAATACGGCCTGTTTTACATAAACGCTTATTGTCGATTTAGATCGTTCACAAGAACATGTTCGAAGTTTTAGAGCGACGAGCTTGCGATACGCAGTAAAAGTAACGTATGTCGTGACAACGCGAAGGTTTTGTAGGAATCTCAAGGGAACGTCGAGCATTCGAGAGCAAAGCTTCACATGAAGAGATTAATTTTGAAAATACGTCGTCTCTGTCCACGTCGTTGGAAAGAATCAGGCAAAAGAAAAACTTCTTTCAACGACAACTTCGAATAGCTTTACGTATCTCAGATTTTTAAGCGAAAATGCATCCTTTTCCACCAAAAAAAAAAAAAAAATCAGCTAAAAGAAATAATAATAAATAAAATAAAAATGATAAAAGGCATTTTATATTACAAAACGAATTTTCGTACCTAAGAAAACTTGAAGAAAAGAAAATTTAGAAAAAGATACAATCACCTAATTTTTTTTCGCATATAAAGTAGAGAAGTCAATTACCGTACAACAGCAGAGATAAGCAAGTCAAATTTTCAGAAGCAATTTGGCGCTATCCGCCAGTCGTGTATAACCGACGAATTACGAAGGCATTACAGGCAGTTGCGAAACTAATTCTACGCAAAACGTGCCAGCGACGGAGGTCGCGCGTGGATACGCGTGTCGCAACAATGTCGGATTCCCGCGCGACTCGCCCGTACGATCGTGCGGCAATGAAAGCGAATCAAATGGGCAAGAAGTAGCGAAATTGGTGGAGCACCGAGTCCCACAGTGCCGCTTTTCAGACTGACGCTTACGTCACCGATGTGATAAGATCTTAATAACAAGCATCAGCAAATAGTGTGTGGCAAGAAATAGCGGTCGCAGGGAGAGAAATATGCAAGAAAATTATCCGCGCAGTCGGCATGCGCGAAAAGCATACTCTGAAATTCGCAATGCGTATTTTTTATCGGCCTCCTCAATCATTCCGTTGCTAATTTCTTTTAATTTTACGACTGATTCATACCAACACTAATTTCCTACCTAAGTATACCTTTTTTTTTAAAACATGTCGCAGACATATTGGCATGGTCGTAAAATTTTAATTGACCAATTATTATGACAAAACTTTTTCTATTCTACATAACGTGTTAAACGTTAACGCAAATGAATGTCGGAAATGTTTAATATTTTTATAAGGATTTTTATAAGGATTTTCTTTTTTTTCTTTTCTCTCTTTTTTTTTTTTAAAGAAACGCATAATAAAAGTTTTATCTTTTATGAAGTGATTTATAAATATCATAAGCACATTTAAAACTATTTTCTTTCCTGTAACAGCATTTTTAGAATGTAGTTTGTTTTAATACATAAGATCAACATAAATATTCACTTTAACAACAAATATTTTAAATAATACGCAAACTAGCCGCTTTGACAATTTCGTGGTAGCTCTATATCTAATCTGGTTACGCAAATTCCAAGTGAAATATGTACAGATATGTAGGTATGTAGAATGTATTTATGCACACAGACATCAGCGATATGCAGAAAAAAATCCAAAACGTAGTTACATACATAAAAAATTACATTTCTTGAAAAAATTGATCACATTTTCCATTATATCGTAGTTACTGCTTCACGAAAATATTCCAGAATATATTAATTGACACACACACAATGACGTAATAATTATTTAAACAATTTGACCTATGTTTATTTCAGAACTGCTTGTCTTAGTTAATTTAATGTGTTTATTATGTATCAAAAGTCATAAAAACACGAGATTTTGCAGCGTATTAAAGTTTTGCCGATGCGATATAAGATCGAAGTGTTACAAAAAGAAGTCCGAGAAGTCATAGGCCAATCGCGCGAACTACTAAATCTACATCGTAACGTCAGGCAAACGCGGATGCTATAGCCTCGAGCACGAATAGTATATACCACGAGCGCTTATTGGCCTGATTTTCGCCATTATCAATATTAATAGAGTCTTGGTCCATTAGCTGTTCTAGAGAGCAGCACTGAGAATGATCTACGATGTCACCGCAGATCGATTCCGCTTCGACCTTTTTTCCTCACGGTCACTCGCGGCAAAATCTCTCCTATATTCGTGAATGGGTTTCATTCAAAGCAGAACCTAAAAGTGCGTTTGATAAGTCTGCAATTCGTGCTATAACGGACAAGTAAATTTCAAAAAGTTTCTGGAAAATGTTTAATTACGGCAATTCGTGAAAATATTTCAGTAAAAATTAATCGTAACTAACATATTATCAATTCTGTATGTATTTCGATAAAATTTATGATTTGTGAAAAATAAACTCAATTTAGATATCAAAAGAACATCGATAATTCAATCAATAACATTTTGTCATTTTTAACTTTCATCTGTGTCAAAATGTAATTCAATCGACGTCTGTAATTAGTTTTAAAGTAAATAACGTCCATGTTAACGTGTGCGTTTAATAAATAATATATAATAAAACTAAATTTGATTCTTTAATACATTTTCTTGAATTAAATTGTTTAACTCCATTGTGCAGTTAAATTAACGATATATTGACTAAAAGCAGTGGCGACCTACAGAAATGATTAAAAATTACTCAAATTAGATTATATAATTCAATGATTCGACAGCATGAATTCAACAGTGTATACGTCTACTGATATATACGACAAAAATGTTCTTCTATTATATAAGTAACTAGATTGGTAACTAAAAAGATAAAACGAAATAAAAAATATGTACGCATATTAGAAAATATATTCCTTTTAAGAGAAAATACTTAGAAATTGATTTCTCCAAAACATCGAGTTTAATCGTTTGCATGCGCAGAAATAGCGATTGGCACTAACGCGAATTTAATGTCAATATCGTGCAATAATCGTAATGCAATTGTGTCGTTACGCTCGCTTCGTAATTCACTCGATAGGCCGAATGTAAATTCCATCGATGGTTTGGATTACCGCGTGGATACATCGGACTTGGTCAACCCGGTAGGTTTCGCGGTGAAAGGGCAACGTATGTACGTATATCGCGGGAGTAACGAGTCATTCGCGACACAGAGATGCATTGAATTCTGTCATGTAAACCGACCAGCCGCGCTTTTTATCGGTGGTCCATTTCTCGTGAAGCGCCACTGCCGCACCGCGTCACTAATCCGATCAAGCCGCTACTCGAGGAATGCGTGCAAGGTGCACGAATCGCGATTTTTGCACCTTCTTCCTTTTCTGGCCGCGTTCGTCGACCATGCGAATGAAAGCAGCTAGAAAATGAAAACGAGAAAGAAAAAGAGATAAACAGAGAGAGAGAGAGAGAGAGGGGGGTGGGAGAAGGATAGAAATGCAATCTGAAGATGCGTGTCTTGCCGCATCTAATGGCGCGCCTATCTTCTATTCCTACCAGTCGCATCGTCCTTTTTTTCCCGTCATTAGACATAATATCTTTCCTTGAAAATGCTGCTTTTTGCAGCGTGCGATTTATGTTTTCTTTGGGTCTCTGTCGATCTCGACCGCGGTTCGAGTAACGTATCTGATACTAGGGATGGCGAATCTTTATTCAGTTCAATATAATGACCGCGCTTCTGTTCCTCTTCATCCTTACGTCGGAATCAAGATCAACACCCGTTCGATAGCAGTTCTTATGTACTCTGCGAGTTTGTTATAATATTCTGTCCCTTTCTGCGTCCGATTATTGTACCTCACAATTACGCCGTTGAGTATTGTGCGCGGCACCGGATATATTAAAAGGAATATTTGATTAATTTGTTAATCTCGCGTTTGCATTGTATTGTTATTTCGATTGTTTTTGCCACAGAAGTAAGACTATATCGAATAAAAATATTTATTATTATTCGTATTGATGTTTAAAAGTGCTTTGTGATTCACAAGTCTAAAGATAACTATTGATTAGATAAATAAGAGTGTGGTACACAATATTTGGTGCGCATAAAATTCGTAAATGTAACATATACTAATCAAGTATTGTAAATTTCAACGTTTCGGCTATATTTAAAACTGAAAATTTATTTTATCTTTGACACTCGTTTGACTCATCTATAATTATAATAACTTCAAACTTTTGGCTTGTATTTAATGCCAAAGTTTATTATTTTATTTTTAACACTTGGTTATAATTATTACAACTGCGAATATTTCAGTTATATTTAGGGGGTGTCGCAAATTTATTATTCTATTTGTGACACTCATTGTGACTCAATTACTATTAGAACTAAGTCAAATGAGTGTAAAATAATATAGGAAAAGAACGATTTTACTGAAACATCTATCTAAAATTTTACTGAATGCAGATCTGAAAATAATTTTGCTAGACCAATTTATATTGAAAGCTAAAAAACGATGAGCAATGCTGCAAAAAATTTTAATATTTTAGTAGCCAGTTTAAGTTTCCAACAAAAGTACTTTGATAGTACAATCAACTTATTTTTAGATTTATATCCAGCAAAATTTTAGATCTTTCACAAAATTCTTTCCGTGTAAATCAAATAATGTAGAAAAATCCTATTTTCAGTCAAAGCGAATCTTGATGCTTAATATTCATATTTGCAAATTTGCAAATACATTTTTTCAGTTTTATAAACTGCGCATTTTGTAAATACTATTTCCAACAAATCGAATTGACGCACAATTTATAGAACTGAAAAAAATGTTTGCAAATTTGAATTAAACATTATTAAGCAAGATCCGCTTTCGAAAATAGGATTCTTTACATTTTTTGTTTTATTTTCATCGATCTAATTTTCACTTATAATTGTAAAATAATAAATTTCCAGTTCTCAAATACAACCGAAACGTTCGAAGTTAATAACGCTTAATTGCATGCGTTATGTTTGTAAACTTAACTAAGTACAGCGTTACACTCTCATTTGCTTAATTTATTTGTAAATATTATTTCAATATCGAAAATTATTTATTACCTTTTTCACCTAAAAAGATAAAATTGTCAAACAATTTATAATTAATTTACATTTTCTCGAGAACTTAATAGAAGTATACTTTTAATTTCGTTCTTTCTTTCTTATTAAAATACTCACTAACTGAGGTATAACCTAGGTCGTTATAGCACATAGAAGTGGTCGAAAATATTTCCAAGAAGACTTGCAGTCGAGGACACGACGTATATAGGCATGTTTAGTTACGTAAGTCTAAATCTATCGGTCAATTTGCTAATATCGACTTGACCGCTATTCCGTATCACCTAATTGTACGATGTATCAGTCATGCACAATAAGCGACTTCACGACAGCTTGTCCTCGTATTTCGCGAATAAAATTACGCGCGATGATTCGTAACAGAAGATGTCAAATAACTGTCGGACTTATCGCGCGTTACCGTAGATATATTTCACCAGTATGATATTTCACCAGTCAGGTATTTAATCGATCGCCTTGACGCAAGCGATGGATCGATATCATAGTGCAATAATAACACACACGAAATAACTTAACACTAAACAAGCTAACTTGTGAAAATAGGGAAGAGTAAAAAGATCAATATAAGGACAAGAAAATGAAATACTACCGCTATATTCTTCAACATCGATTGAAAGATTTTAATTGAAAATTCTTAGGTCACTCAGGTATAAGTCATCAATATTTCATTGTAATTAACTAAGATAGAAACCTAGCTTGGCTGAGCAATATTGGTCGAGATTGGATCTCTTTAGATCTTTTTAGAAGCACCGATATCATGCCACGATTGACTTAGATGGACGTTGACTTAAGATTTCCTACAAGTCATTTAAGCAATCGTTATACTTTGCGAACCACCAGTTTTCACGACAGGAAACTGTCAATGTAAAATAACATCCGTTGTGCAACTTATACAGGAGACGCTTATTTTGAGTGCGACACAAATCAGTTTTTCAAACATAGCGAATTCAAGTGAAAGGTAAAGTGCCGTCTCTTTTGAAAATGCGAAATGACATCCATTACATGCAACTTGCATGAGCTCCTTGTCTCGAAAGCAATACAGACTAGATTTTTAAACAAGGTGAATATAAGCGCAGTACAAAGTATTGCAGCGCATCCTTTTTAATACATTTTAAAATTCTATTCATGTGTATCAATTTTTCAAGATAAAAGATTAAAAAATGCGGAATTACATTAAATTAGAACTCTGAGAAATATATAAAAATAAAACATTAAACTATATTGCTAGTATAATTCACGAAGCACAAAGCCTATTATTTTTCCAACAGGCAACAGCCTATCGAAGCATTGGTTTTTTCTTGATGCTGATGGTTTGATTAAAAACATTTCAGGGCCAATAATTATTATATCAGCAAAATGAAAATATACTCTGTGAGAATAATAATTAACACGATAACACAGTATCGCTTCACGTTTGACGTGCGATTGCATTAACAATGAAAATGATTGCTTTATCAGTGAGCCATTACAAAACGAAATTTGAACGTGACCAGCGCAAAATTAGCAATGATCTTTTTTTAATGACAATATGCATGATGTAATATTTGCGAGAGACAGTTGTAAGCTTTTATCTTTCAAGTATTTTTAGCCTCGCCAATTACGTATATTTTATGCGTGTTATATAAATATCATTGAATCATTTTTATGCAAAACATCATATGCATGGCAAACGAAAATCGTTTTGAATAAACAATAAAAAGCTATATATAAAATACAAATATTTAAAATAAATTTAAAAAAATAAATTATCAAATGACAATTTGTATCCATTTATTTACTCATCTAATATATATTATGTACAACAATATTATGCGTATACAATACGCATGTTTTAATCATCGTATAGTCAATCAGATTGCAGTGGTTCTCTTTTGATTTCATCCATTTACGAAAAATTAACGAAAGAAGTCAAATTGTGCGTTTTAGCGAAAAATTATTATCTAGCCTAAAACCGGTGAAAAAATTTCGTTCTCAGAAGTTCTAATAAAACTTTTGTGTATTTACTGCGTCTATATTGACAATTAGCGAGAGTCTCTAGAAGCGTCTCTTGATACACGTCTCTCTATACGTCTCTCGTGCGGAAGCCCCTCCACGATATTCGACAGCTGGATGAAGAAAAGAAAGAAACCGGCTCGCGTTCGGGACGCGGAACGCACGCGAGGAATTGTTACGTAAGTCTAAATTCGTCGGCCATTTTGCCAACGTCGCACATTACCGGCGTGCTCGCTTGAAGACAAGGCTCTTCTCTTGTTCTGCTTGTGGTTCTCGCGCGGTCCTTTCTTACCGTAGTCATTATAGTCCTTTTTATTTCGAACGTCACCACGTTTATAAATGTCGTATCGTATCCACGTGCGCGAAATGCGCGGCCGACGTCGCGCGTCTCACGAGCGCAACGCCGAGCGCACGCGCGATGCTCCTCTCGTTGCAATTCACCCGCGTTCTCATCAACGAATTCTCTTTCCTTCTAAACAAATTCTACATCGCCTTTCTGCCTTCCTTCAAAACTCGTTTTTCGCGCTCAGTCACTCTTTCCTAGACGGAATACTTCCGGAACAATTTAAGGCGAATATTTTCGTCTTTCATTTCATTTCCGCTTTGTTTATTCGCTATTAACTAGAAGGAAAACTTTCTTCTGCTTTTCTATTAGCGAAAATTTCTCGCAGTTTTCCTATTTTATAACTAATATACGACATACGTATATAAAAAAAAAACGATTTCGCTGAAGTATCTAAAAATTTAGCTTGATACAGACGTTAAAATAACTTCGTTGATCATCAAAATAATTATATAAGATAAATAATTATGTACTAATTATGCTCAAGCCGGTTGCAAGAGTATCAGTTTTTTTTTCAGCATTACTCATTATGTCTGAATGTTACATAATCATTTTGATGATTCGACAAAATTATTTTTAGATCTCTATCCTGGTAAATTTTTCAATGTTTCAGCAAAATCGTTTTCTTCAAAATCGTTTATATACTTTAAAATAATTAATTTTCCATTTCACATTTCCATAACGTCATAGTGTAATATCAGATTTTGAAATAAAAGAATAATAAGTCATAACAAAAAAGAGAAACATAATTCATGATATATATCAGCATACACAATAAAATTTTACGATTGCTATTTTGCATAACACTTGGACAATAATCGTACGATTTACAGATTCAAGACGTAAATACGCAATTCAACAGCAGCTGTTGCTGTTCCTTCAAAGACGGAATTCAAATTTGGAAAAAATCTCATTCACGGAAAAGTCCGTGCACAAGAAAAACATAATACATCGAAAATAAAACTCTTAATATCTTTCGCATCAAAAAAGACTCGCGCTCCCACAGATGAGATTCCAGTCACGCGAGTGACGCGATCGTTAAAGGTTCTAGATTACATTCCCCGCAGAAAGATGGGCGCGAGAGTTACGCCAAGCGTTCACATTCCGATTGAGAAGCCTTTACGCAATAGAAATTCTTCGGTCGGTGTTTCAAGTGCAGCAGAAAGTCTCAAAGCGGCAACACGGTGACGGTAACGGTAGCGGAACAATAAAGAATAATTGTACACAGAACGCGCGGGAAGAGAAGAGAAAAAGCGCTCTCTCGCGCGCTCGCGCGCGCGCGCGCGCGTGTACGAAAAGAGAGAAGGATTTTGAAAGTATCCGCGTAAGCGGAGTTTTCAAGTCGCCACAATGGCGCAACCTGTTGCTCGTCGGGCTTAGAAACTAAAGGTTCGAGCTTAAACGGTAACAGACGTACCCCCGCGCGGTTTTTCTCTTTTCCACCGCGCCAGGCAACCCCGTACGCCGTTTTGTCGCACGCTGTTTGTGCAAAGTGCGAAAAATCTACCACACACCGCGTGCGCTCCATTTTTGTCGTGCGCGCATCGCGTTTTAGAACCGGCGCGAGTTAAGTGCCACGCCGGCTTGTTGCATTACGGAAAACGATGTAATCCCACCGATGCGGTGCTGACTCGAGCGGTATTAACAGCGGTTACGCGTTATGTTTGCTCGGCCGCGGTGGAGTATGTTGTTTTTTTTTTTTTTTTTTTTTTTTTACCAGTGCATCTCGGCATTCCATTGCTGGAATTAAATATTGACTTGTATCGCGGCCGAATTTATGTGACGAAGCGTAACAGAATTTGCCATCACCACTGCCAGTCGCCGCCGCCACCGCCGCCGCCGCCGCTATCGGACGGACCGCCCGCGGCAAATTGACCGTGTTAATTTTTCATGTGCATTTTCGCGGCCGCGTATTATTCCATGAAATTTCACGGCACGCAAATAATCCGGAAAGGGCACCGCTCCTCCCTCGGCCCGGCTCGGGGGTTCTGTTGTCGCGAAACATTAATACGAAAAAGCTCCATTACGCGCACCGGTAACGACTCGATTATTATTATTTCAAAACGTGGCGAGATATCGATTGCACGCCGCAACACTCGCGAATTAATGCGCGCAACGAGAGCGCGTAGCTTGCCTAATGCCGTTACTCTATCGACGCCGAAGCTTAACGACGTTCTAAATGTCTTTTTAAAGTCTGTTATTATTTCGTATTACGGTGTTTAGCGCCTGGTACTGCTGCCTGTTAACGACGGTAATTATTCTTAAAACTTCTCTCTCGATCCCATTTTTTTTCCTTTTGCGGATAAGTGTAATAAAACTCTCGCTTTCGATATCGCGTCAGCGTTACTTTTGATAATGATCCGTTTATCATATTACATCTTAAGATATTAGTATTTGAGACGTTAAGTGAATGTATATAAACTTATTCAATGCCATCGTTCCGTCGCAATTATACGCATAAAATATTTCACTGCACGAAGAAGACAAAATTAGAAAAACCTGGACCTAGAAGCTTGAACTTTTCGAGCAAAAAAAAAATTACGTAATCTTACTGCGCGGGAGAAATTGACGTAAACAGCTAACGTTCTCCCGGTGAAGTATCGTTAAAGACTTAAGCGCGGACAGCTGAAAGAAACAAAAGTTATAAGAAGCAAACGACTTGAAAAGTATAATTTCACATTAGTACACGCTTAAAAAGTTTAACGTAACATTTAATAATGGCGACGAAACAACGCAACAAATCGATTTTTTCGTTCCCTCTTTCACGCTAATTTATCATACCCCATAACTTCATTTTCGATGATCTTTTTTTCACCAGCATCGCACCGTTTTCGCGATAACTGCGCCCGCATGTACCCGCGTCACAGTAAACTTCATCGAGGTCCATTACGTCCGCGAGCTCGCGGCCATTTTTTTTCATTTCGTGGGAACGAACCGTTCTGGTTTTTCGTCCCGATTATCAACGCTAGCTTTTCCATCACTTTTTCGAAATCGGCAAAATGTACCGCCCATAAAGTTCATTAACGCACGCTCGGAAAATTTTGTTGGCTTTTTCGCACCGCTACTTCGGTGTTCAAATCAATCCGCGCATTTTCTCACTCCCTTGCCAGCCATAAGATTTACTCATCTCCTCATAAATGCTAATTCGAATTAATTTAATTAACCTTTTTTTCGAATTAGTCTTTTTTTTTCGTAATACTTATATTTACAACCTACACTGTGATAAAAGTGTTTAGTATTTATAATTGTAATTGTATGGTAACATAATTATGATTAAGTACTCCATTTTTATAGGTTTATAATTTTTTTATATAGTTATTATTGCTATAATGCGTTAGTAATAAGTATATTAATAGTTTTATATATCAAAAACATTTATAGTTGGCACAAAATTTACAGTTATTTTTAGTAGCAACTATAAACATTTTTTGTATACAGAACTATAAATTTAAGTGCTACTAGCATTACAGCAGTAATAACTATGAGAATAGAGTTCCTAAGCATAATTATTTTACCATATAATTACAGTACGAATACCAAACATTTTTCTCTCAACGTACATGTATAGAAAATTATTGCACGAATTTTAATACCATACGATTATATAACATTAATGAAGAGATTTCTTTAGACAATTGGTATTTTGGATTCTAAATTTCTATTCTAAAAAGAAAAAGAGTACGTTTCTCGATTTTGATTAATGTCTAAGTGCCCCAGTACGTCGCTGTTTCATGCGAAATTCTAAATCGAGGTCACACCGAATTTTCTACTTTAACCTACTGAATGCGACAAATTTCAGCTTTCTAAAGCGAAAAGCCACGACGGACGATCTTCGCTGCGAATCTGCGGGTCTCAAAATTAGTCTCGGCTACTTCGGGGATTTCTAAATGACCTCACGGTGAGCACGTCCACCAAAGTGCAACATGTGCAAATATATCACCTCTTGATGTGGGGCAATATCGCTATTTCCAAAATCATAATCTAGCTTATATCTATTATTAAATGGAAACCTTAAAATAGGAAGACATAGAAAGAGAGAAAGAGGGGAGAAAGAAAGATAGAAAAACATTAATGAACTAATTATGTTGCAATTTTTTATTTGAGAAGAAAAGATAAAAAGATTTTTCTAAGTAAAATGACTCTTTACTGACTGTTTTAAATTCGCCTTGCATGGTAAAGTTTCAATTGCATTTGCGAATCGCATTCGGTAACTACTATTTATAGGACTACAACGCGGTCAGGGCAAGGTTTTCAATTGCGACGCAAGCTTTTGCTCGGCCGAAGATTTAAGGATGCTGCGCACGGACGCGTGGCACACCGCATTGGCCAGTGGTAATGCACGTCGAGAATTTCGCATCGCTCATTATCATACGAATATGGCTGCACCAAGATGACAACGAATCATATGAATAATCGTCGCCTGCGCGCGGCATAAATCGGTGTTCGAAAATCACGTTAAAACAGGTATATCGAGCGCTGATTTGTATTGACGTCTCACTCGGCTTCGCCATCTTGCCGATATCTGACCTACGTCATTTTCAAAATAAGCGTCCCGTAAATCCACTATTGGTCGACAGGTATAATAATTGTCGGGATCGTTTCGCTGTGTCATCATCGCGCAACACGATGTCATTTTCGATCCTTTGTACCGTCGACGATTTTCGCACGCGACGATTATTATTCACCTTCGAGCGTAATTGCGCTCTTTCGCGATTGCATTTTGATGACATACGAAAATATCTAAATAAAAGCACATATAATCCATTGCAGTCGAAAAAGGGCCCAACTTGATGGCGCGCCGCATCAAATGCGACTTGTAAAAATGCCTTCGGCGTGCACAAAATTTTCGAAAACTACCGGAAGCAAAGTTTACCGATAGTTTGCATTTGAACCGATTCGCGATTGAAAACGCCTGTCGATAAAACGTGCTCGAACTTTATAAAATACATTTCCGTCCATGTCCGATTAAAAGTCATCCCGTCGGAAAAGAGAGAAATAGAAAATATATTTTGCATATTCTAGTATCAAATTTATGAGAAATTTTGGACTATTAATATATAACTCAGAATTAGATAAACAAATTAAGGTTTTATTATTTATATATATAAAGAAACAATTTTATAGTTTCTTTAAGATAAATTACAAAATCAATTAAATCAGTTCGTATTGGATCGACGAAAATTAATCAATTAAAAGAAATAAATCTATTTTTATCAAAGCTGATTTTAATGTTTAAATATTTCAAAATAAATTTATATATATATATATATCGCAGTTTTTTGCAAAATTAGCCTTTTTACGCAAAACGGCGCTTTTTTGCGAAATCAACGATTATTCCTCAAAATTAGGCTGACGCACTTTAGGCTTTTTGTGAAAACGCTAACTCACATCAACCTTGTTGGTTAATGATACACGTTCTGCAAAAACCAAACATCTAGCTGTTTTGCGTAAATTCTAGACTTTACGCAAAAAAGCTAGAATCTGTTTCTTTAGCATTTTTGTAAAAAGTGTATTATTAACCAATCTAGGCCTTAGAACAATAATAATAACTATCAAATAAAAACAAAAGGATAATTCTTCAGAAGAGCTTCCTTACTTCCGATTTCGATGGAATTAGGCTCAATCGACGCGTTTTTGCGTAAAATAAAAGAAAAAAAATCCGGAACTGCTCTGCGAAGCGAGATATTGAGCATTAAAGTTGACAACTATTGAGATTAGGAAATCTTGTATGAACAATGAGGTGTATAGATAGTAATACTTATTGGTTATAACTTATTATTTAACAAAAGGAGATCAAACAGAAACGAAATTATACACCGCCTAGAAGTTGCAGCCTAGACAATAAAAGACCGCTCTAAAAAGATTGTTCTCACACCCCACTGTCTTCATGGGTTAGAAATATTCCAAGTGGACACTGTCTAAGCTACAACTTCTAGGCGGTTAGAACTCAAACGGATAGAATGTTATTTTTTTTTATTCAGCATAACCGCCTCGAACTAATAAGCACTAGTCTATACACTCCACTGTCTACACGACAGATTAATGATTGTGTAACACTTTAGTCAACTTTAACGCTCAATATCTCGCTTCGCAGAGCAGTCCCGGACATTTTTCAGGCAAATTCTTTCATTTTGCGCAAAAACGCGTCGAATGAGCCTAATTTCATCGAAATTGGAGGTCAGGAAGCTCTTCTGAAGAATTACCAAATTTGCTTTTATTTGATAGTTACTATTATTGTTCTAGGGCCTAGATTGATGATTAATACACTTTTTACAAAAAACTAACAAAATATCTAGCTTTTTTGCGTAAAGCTTAGAATCTAGAATTTACGCAACAAGGCTAGACATTTCTTTAGCCTTTTTGTTGCAGACCGTGTATCATTAACCAATAAAGCTGATGTGAATTAGCCTTTTCGCGAAAAGCCTAAATGCGTCAGCCTTAATTGAGGAACTATCGTTGATTTCGCAAAAAAGCGTCGTTTTGCGTAAAGGCTAGCCTTTTCGTGAAAAGCCTAATTCCGCAAAAAGGCTGCGACATATATATATAAATTCACTCTAAAATATTTAAGCACTGAGAGAGAGAGAGAGAGAGAGAGAGAGAGAGAGAGAGAGAGAGAGAGAGAGAGAGAGAGAGAGAGAGGATCTGCATTGACCGAGAACAGTTTATTTCTCTTAATTAGAATAAAAAATATTAAAGCTTTAGTTATTATATCTTTCTGCCTATGCAAAAATTTTTAGTTAACACATAGTAGTGACTTATTAAGAAAATCATTCACTGAAAATGCTGTTAAATGAATTCCGTCAAGTACATTAAAAAAATTATTTCTACCAGAACAGGCAGACGAATACGGCAAGTGCAGATCAGTACATATATCTTTTATGACGTATATATCTCTTATGAAAGAAATGTGAAATGCTGCGAAAAATGTATAACATTTATTCCACACGTACACATTATCGCTTAAATACTTTTAAAACAGGCTTTCAAATTTTTGCATTAAATCGGTCTGTCGAATGCAGCGCGATAACCGTCGCGAGAAAAGATTCAAAGTCGAGAGCAAAGAAAAATAAAGATAGATGAAGATAATTTAGGATAATGCGAATTTTTTCACGTCACAATTCCATATTACGTGACGACGGTGCAGCGCTCAAAAATCGCGCTCGATTTCGGAAAATCGAATCTCGGCGTTCGCCGAGGGCAATTCGAGCCGCGCGAGTCTTCGCCTTGACATTTCGCAGCGAGGGAGAAAGAGAGGCGCGATCAATTTCAAACCGCGGCGACCGCGAGAATAGATGTGGTAACCGAACGGAGCCGAAGCGATTCGAAAACGTCGAAGATAATCGCGCTTTTCCCGATCGCGCGCTGAGATAATCGCGCGAGAATTGCACTAGGTCGGGCTGATTACGTTTTAATACCGCCTCGATCATTATCTGCGCGTTATAAAGTATCGTGAGAGACGCGGGCGACGCCTATCGCGATAGTCTTGAAAGTTTTTTTAACAGCAGCAAGATCGCGCATGATTTTGAGAATCGTGAGAATAAAGCCTCGGCGACACCCCTTCGATATAGCTAACAATAGCTTTCTGCATTCCATATTCTAAGATAAAAACTCGTTTCTACGTATACATTGAGAAAAATGTTGAAAATGAACGAACCATCAGAAAAGTCTGATCATATTAATAAGAATTTCGTCTTAACTAGAATTAGAATTAGGATTCAATCAGAAAATTCCGATTTGCCTATTATCAAACAACATTCCAATTAATGCAATCAGACTTTTTCCAGTGCAAAGTACAAAAAAAAAATGGACGAAGATCAGATACAAAATTTGTTGCTTAAAAATGTTAATACAAGCTAATTAGAAGAAATCTTTTAACATCTTTTTAAACGTTCAAATTAAATTATTCAATGCAACTAATTATAAGACTAATCAAAGTATTGATAAACAATTAAAAAGTCGTAGAGAATGACTGGATTAAATTTTCCGGAAGTATCAATTTTCAATTAATTACATATTCACAGATAAGAGAAACAGCGATAATTCCCGTGCAGCCTGTACAAAAAGGGAGAGGACGAGGCGGGAAGCATCGCATTCGTGATAATTCCTCGGGCTGGAAGCACGCGCGATCGCGTACGAAAATGGCGATGTGCACCGCGGCTATTTGCCGATATCGCACGGATTCGCGCGTGTTGTCGCAATTTAAGCCGATACGACCGATCTTTCGCCGCGCGCATAGATTAATTTCGCTAAATTATTACGTCAATAAACGTCCGTGCTTAACGCGCCGTTGAACGTTCGACCGGCACTTCCGAGGTAACGATACGCGATTTATCATCGCGCCGGAGAAAATTCGCGAGGCCACGCTCGCACGCGCGTGCGGCCGTGAGTCACTTCGATGAGTCCAACTTCCCGAGGATGGTGACAAAGAGATCGGCGGTGACGAGATGCACCTAAACTTTGCGCCGGACTTTCGGAGGCAGCCATTCGTACGAGTGCTCGTTCATTTTTAAAATCGACGTGACGTCACAAACGTCAAAAGCAATTGTTTTGTATCTCTTTGTCCATAAATCATGACGCACGTGGCTCTCCTGCACGGTCTACTGCGTCGTTAATAAAGTTTCTGTCTTATAGGTTATATCGCCTTTTTCTGACACGCTGCGCAGCCTTCGTTGTATTGCTTAAGTAATGTAATTATGTTATTTAAGCGGATTTTTCCCGACACAAATAGTCCGTCGATAAAATCTGGTGAATCTATCATTTTCGTGTCAACAAATTTGCTGAAGTTTCTAAAAGTTTAGATAGATAAAATAATTATGTAGAATGCTGGTTGTTAGAACTCTTTTTGCTCTTTTTTTTTTTCAAGCAACGCTCATCTTGCTTGAAATTCTAATGTAATTATTTTGATGATCAAACAAAATTATTTTCAGATCTGTATGTAGCTAAATTTTTAGCAAAGTTGTTCTTTCCATGCAAAATTATTATGCAGGACACTTGCATAATTGAGCGAAACAAATTTTGACATCCCAGAAATTAGCTTGAATGTCCCTACACAATCTCATTTTGGTATACAAAATTTATTTATAGATCTGTATCCAACTAAATTTTTAGATACTTTAGCAAAACCGTTCCTTTCATGGACGTAACATTATCCATATTTATTTTCTTCTCTAGAATTATGGAGCGAACGGAACGGAAAGTTAACGAGTGATCTCTCATGATATGTAACAGACAGTTATTAGAATTATTTCGTAATTCGTAATGAATAATATTGTATAATAACGATGTATAATAACTTGTATAATAATTATGCAAGTTTACGATTCTGCGTATCACGCTTTCGCCGGATAGGCCGGAAACGGCGGCGCCAATCAGGAATCGGGAACAAGATCGCCGTTAAGGTTCTCGCTTGAAAAATATTGGGTTCGATCGAGAAAACAAAAAGGAACGTCAGGCGATGCTAGTTTACGCCAGTTTACACGCATTTCCATCGAATTAGCCTCGCACACAGCCTGTGCGTTCTTTTTGCGACATGCACGTTCTAATTACCCCGCGAACCAAGCGCTAAGCATCGCTCGACTAGGCATAGTATAATTGGTTCGTAGAACGTAAACATCCAGGAATCTGTTTACTCGATAGATCGCGCCTCTGTTATCGGAAGAAAATTGCATTCTGAGGAGTACCCGCTGTCGTCTCATGCCGGCTGCGCGTTCCCACCCTTCCGGAGCGTTTTTCAGCCTAAACGTTCTTTGCCGCGTTGGCGACAGAACGTACACGAAAATTGCACATTTATCGGCTCTCACAAAAAAAATCTTCAATTTTTAAATTGTTTAACGCGCGTTAACAAAAGATGTTCCACTTCTTAAATCGCAAACAAAATATACAATATCAAACGCACACAATTTACTAATGAATAGACTGAAAAAAAAAATCTTAATTTCAAAAAAAATATCTCTTGGCTCGTATTCAAAAAAATTATTTCTCTGGATCAATGAAAATTTCTTTGAAAATAAGATATTGTACTTTCAAAGAAATTTTCATTGAGCAATCTCAAAGAAATAATTTTTTTTTTTTAATACGAGCAAAGAGATATTTCTTTGAAATTAAGATTTTTTTTTTTCAGTGTATAAATACAAGTTATTGCACTTGAGAGATAATCATAGACTGACATTTGAGAAGAGCTACGAAAAGATCGAGGACGAAACGTGTCAAATCCAAATCGGGAAAGAATTAAAATCGCTTGACGAAGAGGAGATATTTGCACGTAATATCGTCCCCGGGATTTCGCGGATTATCCTATCGTCCGCGTTTGGATATGTCAGGAAATATCAAAAAGTAGTGGTCGAAATTTATTGGCAGAATTTTCGAACGGAACGACGTCGCGCGTAGCAGAGCCGAGATCCGACGTGGAACGAAAGAATTTCGATTTGCGCCTCGGCTGTACGCGCATTCGAATCTCGGCGTTTTCAGCTTTCGAACGTCCGTGCATCGTCCATGCACGTCGGTAACGTCGGAGACAACGAGGTTCCGGTCTCACCGACTTGTCGGAGCGACAGGTTTCCGTACGGAACACGTGACGACCGGCTTCGCTCGATAAAACTGACAGACGCGCGCGCGGCGCGTTATATGCATATAGCTTCGTATCCTTCGACGCCCGTTCAAGCCGCACAATTTTTACTCGATCGCAGATCAACTATCTATCGATTTTGTTTTGCGTTTCTCTTCTAGAATAATATCGTATGTCAGACATTAATAATATCAAATCACGAATAAAGCCACAAAATTTTTAAATCCGAAAAATTTCATGCACAAATTTTTTTCGTACGTGTCATAACTTGACACATAGAACATTTTTAATATTAGTGCCCGTTTCTACCGTTTCAATATAGATTAATTTTAATCTTGCTTTAATTTACTCTTCATCTGTTTCTAATTCTTAAAACTAGAAAAAGATGGAGAGTTAGTTGAACCAAGATTAAAATTAATCACGCTACAAATATGACAATTTGTTAATTAGAAAAAATTCAATAACAAACTTTTTTCGCATGTGTCATAACTTGATACATAGTACACTTTTAATATAATAGTGCCTATTTCTAGCAATCTAACTTTAATCTCAGTTCAATCTACTTTTCATCTCTTTTTAATTCTTAGATTTAAAAAAAGGTGAAAAGTTAGTTAAATCGAGATTAAAATTAAACTACTTTTGGTAAAAATGGGCATAAATCTGTTTTTATTTTATTAGATGAAGTCTCTGAATTGATGCACACATATAATTTGTTCCACTTCAACTTATTGCACTGTGTGTACCAGTTCAAAGAGATCTTCGATAAAGAACAGACCTACTATTAGTAGCTCTTAATAATGTTTAAGAAAGAATAACGCAACACAGCTGCTAGCTTCAATTATTATTCTATCCATCAAACGTACATCAACAATTTATTTCTCGCGTCGAATTTTCTTCAATCTCGGCTATACTTTGAGTAATCGTATGCCTGTCTAAAGCGAATGACAAATAAAATGAGAAATATTTGATGTTTCCATTCCTCAAAGCGCAAATCATTACGGATTCGCATTGATTTTAAGGGAGAACGCGCCCCGCCACCAGAGCAACGTGTGTTTTTCAACTCACCAGTACAAAAGAACCTTGGTAAACGTTATCCGACACAATGGCGCGATTGGAATCGATCTGGATCAAATTCGCTCGCGTGAAACAACTCGCGGATTAATAATTACAACGGTGCTTTTCTATCGAGGCAAAATTATGATTCGATATCACGCAGACAGTACATGCAGAAATTTTAACTGTCGTGTTTATATATAATCATTGAGAAATTATAGCGCGAAATACGCGAAAAAAGATGTAGCAGCGACTATTCCGCGAAAAGAAGAAATATTTTACGCTTCTCTTTTATGATAATTATGCAGCTCACTTCTGTGAGAGTCACTCGTTGAACCACTGTTTCACACACAACGATTTATCACGATTAACATGAGAGTGTGCACTGTGATTATTTAAAAAACTGACAAAATAAGGTACAGAAATTTTGTTGTAATATCGATAATGTTGAATACAATTATACAAAATATAACATTTTTATAACAAAGTATAAATAAACAGGACAATTTTCGGTTATTGTGACAGTTTATTTTTTATTGTTCTAATTCGACTCTGCCTATTTTGTGCCGATCTTTTTCACGAGTCATTCTCACAATTTTTCGGAATTTATTAATATTTTTTAGTCTTATAAATTCTTACGCATTTCTTCATCCCTTTTTGATTCGCTTTCTTCTCTTTCACTAAAAATTTCAAGCTTCTTTACTTATTCACGCAACTCTGACAAGCAACTGCAAGAAACTGACTCACAATACAGATAATAATTTGGAATGAATATAGAAAGTTCCACTAACCATTTAAATTCCATAATTGAACGAAAACTACTCATTGTGCTTGTATGTTATTGAATTGCTTTGATAACATTAAAATTGAAGCAAGAGAATTAAAAAAAAATGTTTCGGTCTCTACAATTATCTTGGATTATTAAAGGCCGAAAGAATATATCCAGGAAAATGATCATTGTGGCCACTTCAACCGGTTAATTTCCCAGAAACGCATCGGCCGACATCGTCCCCACATCGGCAATGAGAAAACTCGAGTGACACCGAGAGACAGAAACGGCGTGCGAAATAACTTGCCTGTGGCGGTCGTAACGGGGTCAATTCGCCGCAAGGGAGAGAAAGAAAGAGAGCGAGAGAGAAAGAGAGAGAGAGAGAGAAAGAAAGAAGTGGTCGCAGAGTAGATGATCGTAGACAAAACAGCGATAACAAAAATGACGACGGAGGCGTCTCAAAGCACAATTGCAGAGTGCCGAATGACTCCGAATCTCTCCCTATCTCTCACAAAGATGCGTCTATTTGAAGATCGTCATCCGCGCGTCTCGATGCACTCGCAACGAGGATACGCTCGCGCTTGCGAGCGTACTATCTTTTCGGCCATTTTGGTGTCTAAGAGAACCGACGGTAGTGCGGTCTCGCGCGGGGGACCCTCGATCGGCTCCTCTTTATAACTCTTCTCTATCTCTTTCTCTCTTTCTCTCTTTCTCTCTCGTTTCCTCTCCTCGCGCACCTAGAGGCACACACTATGACACGTGCACATTCTCCTTTGACGCACACGCGCGAGCGCGGACGAGAAGGCGCACTCGCGCGCCCGCGCGCGCGCGCGCGCGCGCACCGGAGGACACTCCTTCTCACTCGCACACAATCTACATACATACACATGCACATGCACATGCACCGCTCTTTCGTTCTTCCATGCACCGGTACTCTGTCACTACTCCGTTTCGTGTATCTCTAATTGCCGCGCGCTCGTAGGAAATGGTCGAATTTCGGAGCGCCGTTAGCAAACGCGTTTTCTCATTCTCTCTTTCTCTCTCGCTCTCTCTCTCTCTCTCCCTTTCTTTCCTCCTCCGCGATTCGCGAATAAAACGACGACTACTCACTCTCGCGACGGGAAGAATCGTCTTCTTCTTCTACTTCTTCTTCCTCTTGTTTTTCCTCACGCGTGTACTGCTTCTTCAGAGCTTCTCACGTCGGCCAGCCGGTCTCCAATGCGATCGACGAGCTTTACCGACGACATCCTTCTTCCGTCCCGCGAAGAATTCTACTAGTTCCAAAGTCTTCTTACTCCGACTGTCGATTCCTCTTTCAGATGTACACTCGCGAAAACGGAGCACCACGTCGCGTCAGCCACGGGCTGATGACACGCGGGCGCGCGGGCGCGCGGGCGCGCGGGCGCCGCGACGATCGACGGACGGATGCACCGATGCACCCCCGTCCACCCCCTCCTCACAAACTTCTCTCTCTCGCTCTCTGGAAGGAGCCTGTTGCTCCGGTTCCGTTTCGCTGTGACGTATCTCCGTATCTGTGGCGGATCACCGGCGTTCTCCCTCCGTCTTTCGTCTGTCTTCTACCCCCTGTAATCGCGACACGCGATAACGCTGTCGCGGATACCACCACGATTAACAACAGCAGCGATCTCTCCTCTCGTCGCTCTCGTGCTATTCTTATTCTCTTTCCCGTGACGTAGCGATGACGACAACGAACTCGCGATCGAGGATTATTTCATTACGATCAGCGATCATTCGAACCGAATCCGGCGCGCATGCACAACAACAACAACAACAATAACAACAATGACGGCGGCGGCAGCGGCGACAACGACTCGCGACTCTCGATGGAATCTTTCTTTTTTCACTTGGCGGCCTTTCAACCCTTTACGATTACCCTCGCGTTTTCCGTCTCTCTCTCTCGCTCTCTCTCTCTCTTTCTCTCTTTCTCTTTCTCACACACCTCTCTCAGAAGGAGCGGACCAAGAGAGTTCTCTCTCCGTTTTCTCTCCTTGCCTTGCGATATTTTTCTTTCTTTCCTTTCTTCCGCACCGCGTCTCTCCCTCTTTCTTTCACTCCCTACACTCTGTCCATCCCTCGCGCGTCACTCTCCCCCTGCTCCCGGTTAAACTCCTGTTCGCGCGTTAAACACGGGCGAGAGGGAGACGAGACGACGGACACACGCACACGCACTCCACTTGCCCAGGCCTCGACGTTTGATCCGGCTCCGGATATGCGACGTTAAGTCGAGTTGCGTTGGGTCGCGCTGCGCTCCCGTAACTGCATCCGCGTCGGACGGCACGGCTTGCGCGCTGGGAGCGCCAGCGCCGCCATCCGACCACCCCACCATCATCTTCGCTATCCACCACCACCACTCGACACTACCACCACCACCACCACCACCACCGTCGCCACCACCGCCACCGGCACCGGCACTACTACCACCACCGTCCTCATCGCCGTCGGCATCACCACTATTACTACTACTACTACTACTCTTGACGATGCAACTAGGTGCACCACTACTAGTACCTACGCTACCAACACCACGACCTTCCTCTACGCTCGCTCCCCGTCACACTATCGCGACCGGTTACCATCACCATCATCCGGACGTCGTGGACGTCGTCAACGACGCCGACAACGACAACGACGATGACGACGATGAAACGGCACGACGCGATACACGAGTGTGCTCCAATGTATCACCGTTCATCCATAGTGCACGCGTGCATAGTTTATGCGTGTACACGCACGTGCACTCAGACACGCGTCTCACCGGCCACGAAATTGTGTATATTGTCCCCGTGTATGATTGCCATCGATGTCGTCGTAAGCATCGCCTTTGGTCCAATTGCACATTTTACGTGCGTGCGCGCCTGATTCTGTCTCTTTTCGCCTTCTCTCTACTGTCTCATTCTCTCTTCCTCTCTACCTGCGACAGATACACATACCGGGTACAGAGCATCGCAAAAGTTTCGACTTCCTTCGCGGACGAAGGAATCGATGTTTCGAAAAAACGAAGGGAAGATAACGGCCGGCTTCACTGGCTCTGGTTTTGGGCTCGTCTAAAGCATTCCTCACATGACGTATAAAAAATGAAGATACTTAAATACAATCAGGTGAGAATTTAAAGCAATTATTTGGAGAGAAGATATTTTTTAATTTTTAATTCTCATTAATCAATGCATTGAAAAAATACAGTCTATTAATTATGATTTTCATTTTAATATGAATTTTTATTTCCTGACTTTCACGTTCGATGAAACCAGAGTTGGTAAAGTTACTTTATAAAAATAGCTCGTTACCGTTCTTTACGTTAATCGTTTAAACTGATTTTAAAAAGTAACGAGTCGTTACAATTTCCATTACGTTTTCACCGAATTTTGATAACCACTTTTTTTAGAATGGCATCCAATTTGTCTTGGTCATTAATTGGACAGGTCAACGCGAGATCTATAGTGATTATGATGGTTAATCGCGAAATAATTTTAAACCCTACACTTTCTTTTTTTAAAACTCGTTTACGTACATTCTATACACATGTACGTGTACAAAGTAATGATAAAATAACGATTATATTCGTTACGTTTACTTAAAAAAATAACTGTGTTATCGTTAACTTTACAAATAAGGAAATGTAACGTTGTTACCTGTTCGTTACTAAAAAAAAAAAAGGTAATTATAACGATAATGTTACAAGTAAGTAATACGTTTTTTCCCAACCCTGGATGAAACGAAAAGCAAAAGTAACCGCGTGTATTCCTATAAAAAAAATTGCACACAAAATTAGTAACAGTAATTCGATTGGACTCGGAACTGCGAGATCGTCATTACGTTCTGATCGTCAGTACTTTCAGTCTCCTCGGCTTTTCGAGCGGCTCCGCGACGATCGCGAGCAAAACGGTGCCACTTTCTTAGTCGCAAGCACAATCATTTTTCCCTCCCCGCGTCATTCATACGTCCGCTCGAGTGCCGCGTGTCGGGTAGGAAAATGGAACGCGCATACTGACGAGGTTAAATCGCCCATTACGATTAACATTGATATTCGAGATACGAGGCGACGCCTTAACTGCGAGAGCGGCGGCAACTTGGCTCGTAAAGTACTCCCGAGTAATGCAAGCAGTCCGCTTCTGACGTGTGACTTATCATAGTTAATCGCGAGAGCAGTAATACGCGCGTGCCTTCTCGGCGACGCCGAGATTTGAGCGCCGTTGCGAATTCAGAAGTTGCATTATTCAGCTAAATTGGGGATGCCTCCTTCGTTACGCTTCAACGCCTTCCTCACGTTGCTTCAATGAAAAGTACCGTTTACTATCACCTAAAGCTATATCTAAACGGTTTGCATAAACTGACAATGCTTTTCAATATCGCTACGTGTGTGCGTGTGTACACTGTAAATCTAAGTGTGCAAAGAGTGATTTCAATAATGTGTGATTATATAATTTCCCGTGTAAAAATAACACACTATACTGCATTCAAATATGAATGCATACATTTAAACGTGTCAGTATAGTACCATTTTTGCACGCAAAACCAAATTAGATACATATATTGAAGTCACTTTTTACACACTTGAGTTTCCAATGTGTGTGTGTGTGTGTGTGTGCGCGCGCGCGTGAATTTGTAAAATTTTTATTCGTAATTTGTCAGCTTAAGCTATTCTTGAAACGTCATCATTTACAGAAACAAGATAAATGCGTTAATTATAACCTGACCGATTCGAGTCAATTTGCAAGTCCGCCGAAATATGAGCCAGAGTGCTTGAGAAAGTTCAGTATTCCCGGCGGACGGATACGGCATTGCGCGATAATAGCCATGCATTCGCGATGTGGCGCTTATCAAATGGTCGTTCGCGAATTCTCTCGCGCTCGATCGCGGCGCCATTTGTCTTTGTTTCGCGCTCGCACTCTGATTTAAAGGCTACGTGTTGCGTTAGCCGAAGACACATCAACTTCTATCTTTAGAGCGAACGCTCGGCTCATTTCGTAGAGCTCGGAGTGCTCGTGGATGCACACGCGTGCGCGCGCGCGCGCATTCGGCTCCCCGGAACCTGTTCCAGTCACATGGCCGCTTTGTCTTACGCTCGTAGATCGGTTTAATGCATTCTTACATGCGAGCCTCTATTGATTGTCCTCCGCCGCGCCGCGCCGCGAGCGCTTGCCAACTCTTCTGACGCGCTTGTGCCTTCGAGAACTCGTTTTGAATAAAAGTATCTCCCTGCGAGAGAGACATTTTACATCTTACGTTTTTCCGCGACGCAAAAGAAATACACTTGAAAACATGGCTTTCGAGAAATTGGTTCTTAAAATTTGCCCTTTTGATTAATTGCAAATTTTTTTACATAATTGATAATTAATGCGATGAAATTGTACATATTTATACATTAAAAGATATTGGTAAATGTAATAAAGGCTTTTATTTTGCATTGCAAAATAAAGAATGATAACACGTGAAATTGTTGTAGCTTATTCTATGACAAATTTAAATATTAATATTTTCTTTCGATATTAATTGAAAATGAAATCATTTTCCACGAATAATTCTTTGATTGGGTAGATAATAATTCCACTTTTTAGTTAATTTTATTCTCGGAATATTTTAATTCCAGACATGGCGAGATCTTGAAAATTTTAAGTTGCGGCAGATCATGTCATCGGATCAATTTTCGCTGACTAGAACTCATTTCTAAGTCATTTCCATTTTAGCTGAATTTGCTAACTCAAATTTTAATGCTGATCCTGCGAAACATTTCCACACCACCTTATATTCGTCACGAGAACGAAACAAGCATGTATTCAAATTAATAATTAATCTAATTCCTTACTGCGCATTATATATACATATACGTTTCTTTTATTTGAAAAAAATTTATTCGTTCGTTATAAATAAAGAATCGAATTTTGTTACGACAAACCCGATGTATTATAAACACAAGTAACTATATTTTTCTTACAATTAAAACTGAAAAGCAATTAAGCGAGACTTCTAATTAGCATCCTGTGAAAAACTTCGCTTCACGGAGCTCCGCGAATTTGACCCTCGCGAAATGTTACGACTGACATTGCGTAACAAACGCCGACGTTATTCACGCGCATGGCATGCGCGCGGCCTCGTCATCACACACGGATTCATCACTTTTTGAGGATCATCGCGTAAGACGCGCGATACGGCCAATCGCAACGCAAAAAAAACTTTGGAAAGAAAGTTGCCCCGCGTGCGACGGCGTTGCTCCAATCAAAATTATCTTGATCGGTAACACGTACTGTCTACGAATTATACCGTCCAGTCACGGACGCAACACCGGCTGGCTCCGCAATTTGTATGTCGCCTACGATGTTTTCCGCGTCGCGCTCGTGACTCTTAGAATTCGCGATCTACCAAGTGGCTTCATGAAAAATGCAGATTCGTGGACGTTTGTGATGAAGACAGGGAGAACGGAAAAGTCACTGCGCGTATTAATAATGCAAAATTGTATTCCGCAACGGGTTACTCTCGAGTCATGATTTAAATCGTCGAATCTTCCAACACGGTCATCTAATTGAACAGAATTATGCAAGAAGAATTTAATTACGAAGGAATGGAGCTGCTTTTAAACTGTTAGTCAAAGTTTTATAGAATATATCGCATTTCATACGACGTTAAAATAAAGTCCTAATGCCTGGTGATCCACTAAAATTCGTAGAACAATTTTTCGGAGTTAATGTATAATTTTATACGTTGACCTACCGAATACATTTATTTCAGAAGTACAAATATACGTTTTCTTATTCAATATTTCAGCAAGGAAATGTAAGACAGAATTAACTGTTTCCTTACATGAACGATTAATATCAAAACATAAGAGATTGAAAAATATAAGAAAAAAAATTATTAATTTCGAAACTGAGCAATTATAAATCCAAGTTATAATAAGGTTTCTATTAAAAATATCTAAAAATTAATGTGTAAATGTTTATTCACCTCGTATATACCAAAATGTTCATTGTAACAGTTTGCATATAATTTTAAAGCATCTGCGATAAATCGATAAAACATTTTTGCATGCAAAATTGTATCTACTTCGATCGGATAACTATCGTTTAAAACTGTCTAAAAAAAATCATGCAAACTGTTCCGATAAATATTCCGAATATATACTTTTTCTTTCATTACTATTTAACTGATAAGTATATACTTGATGATGTCTATGCGCGCTAACTGCGCGCAGTCAGCTTACATCGAGAAAAATTCTCTCTTATAATATTCTTCTCTCAATGCATAAATTCTCTCTCCAATTTATTTGCTGGAACCACTCACGCTCGGGACCAGTCGCTCCGCTCCGGTCTCACTTCTTAAGTGCAGCGCATCGCGGCCGTGACACTTTGAATAAGAGACAATCTAATATATACAGCTCGTCGCCGCGTTGCAAAATTTCAGCATCGTCCGACGCTCCGTTCGGACGGTCATTTCGTCGCGAACGAAAAATCTCACGAGAAATGGGAAATGAATCGGAGACGCTCTTGAGTAAGAGGAAGATTCGATGCATCGAATTTAATTTATAGAAGACGGCGCCATCGACCCGTTATAGAAGAGGGTGAGACGACTCGAATCGCAGCCAAGCTCGCAGGCTCTCGCTCGCTTCGCATGCATCGCGCACTAGAAAGACGTCCGAGGCACGTTCGACGGTCGTACTTTCTGACTAAATCGCAGTCACGACAACGACGTTATTGTCACGTGAGAGTCATGAACCCAGATGGCGAAACGGAACGATCAGTCGAGCAATATACGATTCCGTCGTGACGCTATCGAATGCCCGCGGTACGTAACCGCATGCAATATCGATGCCGTTATACCTACTCGTCTCGCAGTGCGCGATTAACCTCGATTAAGGTGCGTTTGTGGAAAAATACACGTCACATATCAGATAAATTTCATGTAATCTTAGTAAATTTGAGAGTATAATAACATTACGGATTTTCGTGGTGATATAACGTATGATAACGTTGGCAGTAAAGGGGTTAAATAATGGTACCGATATTTATAATAATATAATTTAGAACTCTACGTATTGTAGATATCGTTGCGCAAAATTGTCGCTTATAATCGAAAATTATATTTCTACACTTTTTCATTTTCTACACTGTTAAATTCATAATATCAAATTATACCTAATTTTAGTTATATTTTTAATAATTTCTCTAGGTCGTCAATAGGTCATTGCTCCTATTCAATATGTCGTTAATTTAATTAAAACAATTAACTGAAAAAAAAAATGTATTAAATTTAACTCAAATTTGTTTATTATTTATTAAATGCACATATTAATATGGATGTTTATTTTAAAACTAATCATAAAAATACATTAATTTACATTTTGGCTCTCATGAAAATTAAAACTAACGAAATGTTATTTAATTCAAGGAATTGATTATTTTTTCATTGGTTCTTTGATATCTGACAATCTACAAGAGAAACTTTTTTTTTAAACAAAATATCTTTCAAACCGCAATGTGAATACACAATAAATAAAGGTTAAGCTTTAGTGCATAAATAATTCAGCATGAATTTATATGTTACGTATCCAATCCTGCAAACTGCGCGTCGAATTTAATTTTTAATTTGTGTATTTAAATTGTATTTGAATGATAGAATAATTTTTCGCAAAAGAATCAGCGTTTTTCAATCAGGCTTTTATGCTCCTTTTACGTAATAATTTGATTTATTCATAAAGCCAGCTTTAATAATTTGTATTTAATTTTTAATCTTCAAATGTAATTCTAACAGAACTAGAATAATAATATTATAATTTAAATTGACAAGCAATTTATTAATAATTTGATGCTAGTAAGCATCTTAAAATCTGTAAATAATTTTTTTTTTATCATTTCATAAAATTTTCAATATTTGCCCGATTGTAGCGTTTTCACGTGATCGCTATTGCACACGTCGGCAACCGTTTGTACCTAAAGTCTGCATCTCGCATGTCGTGATAAACCACGCGGTGCAGCTATGTCCTATTATTAATCGGCCTATCTTATCGCAAACCGGGCTATCTTTTTCATATACGGTTTCAAACTTTGCGCAAGACTCCTGCTCGTTTCTCCCGCGTGCAAAACGAAAGAGAGAAAGAGAGAGAGAGAGAGAGAGAGAGAGAGAGAGAGAAGCAGTCGAGAGAGGAGGAAACCGAGGAAGGACCTTGAGGCAGATTGGCGGTTTAGAAAATTCGTTAGATAATCCGCGAACACTGCGTGTTGGTCGGGTCTCAAGATGGCAGCCGAAAGTGTGAGATTAGATAGGGCGCCTAGGCGACGACGCCTCTTTTGTCGTTACGCAACGCTCGTGAAATCGACCATTGCCATCCGCGCCATTTCGGAAACGAATCAAAATTTCAATAAATGAACATATGTTAAGAGATTATTTTTTTAATGCGATGAAAAAAATAGTACAAAATTTTATCATTAAATTATTTGTGTTTGAAGATCAAAAAATATCAATAAAATATAAAATAAAATATTTTTCTCTCTTCTTATCTATAATATATTTTCAAGGGCGACATGATTCTTTTGAAAAAAAAAAAAAATATATATATATATATATATATATGTAACATTGCTTTAAGAATAAATGATTTGTTCAATCTGTCCAATGAGGTAACCGATGTGTGGCTTTCATATAATGATGGGTTTAATAATTATTTTGAAGCTCCCAGAAAGATATATTATTTGCCCTCGAGGGGTAGAATGGAAATCCGACACGTCGACTCTAAATTGTCCATTACGGAGAATTCGTCGATATCCCCGTAAAAATGTATACGATATTTTCGTGGGTTAATGGAGCGCGCGCAGCACGAAAGAGAGAATCGTGGAGAAGTATGGCAAGTTCCGTGCGCGCAAGCCCGCCTATCACTCACGGTCATCTATGACGAATCGAGAGCTCTGCTCTCCAATAATATTCTACTTTTTCGCATGTACCGCGCGTACGCGACCGAGGCTTGCCGCGGCGTGCAACGCTTCGGGGAATTTTCAGATAATCGCTGCGTTTTTCGCCCGCAATCTCGCGGTTGATTCCACATGTAGATAAAGCGCGATAAAAACCGGATTAATCAAATGGCCATATTAGTCTAGAACTCTGGTTTCACGTAATTCACCGCGCAATTTTCAAGCTCGCGTTACGTTTGGAGCCTGCAAACGTAAAGCAAAAATCATTTTTTTACTTATGTTCAGGATTATTATTATTAAAACACTTCTTTTTTAGTTATCGAAGCCTACTTAAATAGCCACTAAGTGTTAATTCAAGATTTGTAATTAGTAAATAACAAAATATCTCTTGTTAATGTATTTCTTTAATTTGATAAATTAAATAAGATTTAAAATTAAATAAATTAGATGTGCGATGAAAATATAAATATCAATCCCAATTATATTTTTTCAATTAAATTTTTCGCATTCGAAAGTTTACTAAATGATCGTGTCACTAAATGATATATGATAAAATTAAAAAATTGCAATATATAGCTAAGAGTTCCTAACTCTTAACAAAAATCAGTTACAAATTTGAAGCATTTTAAAAGATAATCCAGCACATAAATATTCTCTAGCATTCTGTAACACTCCTGAAAGGGAGGGGTAGGGGGAGATAAAAAATTTAATTAGTCGCGAAGACGTCTGCTGATTTCTAAACAGACGGTTCCCATTTTTTATTAAATTTCAAAGCGACTGTTTTATTTCTCTCCAAGCATGTGCGCGCGTTGCACGTGTTATAAGCGTGAGTGCACAAGACCAAGAGAGACAAGGGAGGAGAGACGAGACGAGAGGCTTGGAGTAGAGAGGGAGAGTCGATCGACGTCGCCGCATTATGCCGTAAATCCGATTCCATGTATACTTGACATTAAATTTTCCGCCGGCCTTCTAAGCAGCGCTTAGCCGTTATGTGCAGCCAGTCAACCCGCTCTAAAGCCTTTCTCTTTGTGAGCCAATGCCTGTGCCACGTACCGAAAAATGTCCGCCTACCGTCGCGTCTCGTCAATTCATCGCTGATCACCGTGACCGACGCGACGCAGAGAATCGCTGCCGGCGGCGTAGTTACGTTGCACCGTTTGAGTTTGACGGCGTTCGAGGAGAAGGAATCACGACGAACGTGCCTCGCGCGTCTGCCTCGTTTCTCGCGCCTCCCGCGTGCATAATGCAACAAGAATGCGATTAGACGATAGATTGCGCTGCGCTGCGCTGCTGCAAATCTTCTGCCGTTTCGGAATGGATTCGAACGCGGCCACGCGTTGCTCCCTATATACTTTCGTCTTGTTCTTGTTAGTCCACAAGCTGTGAAGAGTTTCACAGCTTGTGAATAATTATGTAGAAGCGAATAATTTGGACGTAGCTTCATTTGATACACAAGAATATTATATAATACATTTATATCTGTCAATGAGACAGATGATTCCGTTATCGGTATTGATGCTTGCGTGGAATTTGGATTTATCTCGTCACAATTTTTCGCTTCCTATATTTTTCTAACGAATTCCTGCAACTTGTTGAATATATTTGTTACACAATCTTTCTCTCAAAAATATATTAAATGTATTATACAAAAAGCGCGCAATTTATGCAATACTGCACTGAGAGAAAAATGTACTAAACTTTATATTAATTTTATATCATTTATACTAATTTTATATTAATAAAGTATTATTTGATTAATACTAATATAAAATTCTTTTACGGAAAATAAATATTTGCTAAATAAATAAAAGAATTTAATAGTTAAATCAAATTAATGATTCTTGTACCGAATAAATATATGTTTACATTTAATAAATATTCAACAGGCACTATTCAAATGAATATTTATTAAAATTTATTATATTTTTCTCTCTCAGTAACTGTTACGCACCATTCGCACTTCGTTTCGGAGATATCTGATTATCCGCTTATTTTTACAACAAAGTTGATTGATTAAACAATCAGATAAAGTAGATTAAAAATTTTCAGAATGATTAATCAGCAAGAAATAAATGACTCTCGCTGTTATCTCGTGCATTTTGTATCCGTGTGTTTCCATGTTTGAAAATTATTTCAAATATGACGAAAAAAAAAAAAAAATCACATCTCCTGCGCAGAAGGGTTCACACTTTCGATCAGCGAGTGCAGCTGCAGTCACTAGTCAGTCCCCGTCGTTTCGTGCGCGTAAAATTCTTCGGTACAACGTGCAGCCTGTGCTCTTTGCTCTGCATGGCCCAACCCGGCTCGGCCCGGCTCGGCCCGGCCCGGCCCGGCGCGGCGTGACGGCGACGTGCGTGTGGCCCCCGCGTGAGCGTGTGTACCGTGCACGCGCTGGTTTGCGTGCGCCGATGCCACGTGACGTCTAAATTCAGTCGGCCATTTTGGAACATGATTCATTTGTTTAGAATGGGTCGGATAGGAGTAGGAGGCGGAGCCACGCATACGAAATCTTCGTGAGCGTTTTAGCTTCGTGCCGGCGCGGCGCGGCAAGAGAATGGCCTTCATCGCTTTTCGGCACCGATTCACCGACGCGACGCTCGACGGCCAATTCGGCATTTCTTCGGACAGCTGCGGCGCGTCACAGCGACGTGCCTCCCTTTTTCCTTTGTTGCGCCATTATTTCTGCCTCGGCACGGAATCTTCTTTGTTCTGACCAGGGTTCACAATTCTCCTATTATATATATATATATATATAATATATAACTTGGCGAAAGTGTCGAATTTTTTAAAATGATTTTTACATTTTATTAAAAAATTGTTCTTATTTCTTTCCCGATACCAATTATCGTACGCTCTTTTATTTGTAAATGTCACGTATGCGTGAATAATAAATTTACTGACTTAACATCGCACGTTTCTTTGCATTTGTACAAGAGATTTACTTACTGCGTATGTATGTGTGTCTTTGTTAAGGATTAAGAGTACGGAGATTATTTAAATCAGATTCATGTTGCAACGAATAAAAAGTAGAACGTTTCTCTTTTATTCACAAACATAAGGCGGCACATAAGCGCGCGAGGATAAAACGTAATCGGTGGCCGTCGCGACCTCGCCCGTCCGAAATCCGAAATCCTCGTCCTTCTTTCTCCTCCATATTTTTTTTTTCGTTGACGATTCTTCCGACCCTCGATGTACCTTCGTAGCGAATTTCGCGCCCTCGAACAATAACCGGTAACAGATCGCGGCAGCGTTGTCTCGTCACCGCGGGATCAAGGAGCGCGACAAGGCCACGAGGTAAACGTTATTGCGCGAAAAGGAGCATGAATTATTTATTTGGCGCGAGTAAAAAAAGGAGAAAGGAGAACGATCGTATGCGATGGCGGCGTTCGTAGACATAGACTTCAATAGGAAATGATTATGCTGCTCGTCGCAAGTCGAAAGTAAAAACAGAATTCTTATCGGAAGCAGTAGTCATAACGTGAAGAAATTCCAAAAATAAAATCTGCGAAATCAAGCGAATATATTATATTATCTCATTTAACAATTTTCTACAGAAACGACAAAGGTAGAAGTAATATAATTTATATACCAAAACTGCATAAAATTTTAAGAGAATAAAATATTTTTTCTTGCGTTTTCAAAAGCACAGTAAAAAAAATTAACCTTTTGCTCCAAAATATTCAGTACAACATTATTTCAACTAATATTACAAAAGCTAAATATATTTTACTTTTTATATAACAGTAAAATAAAAAATGGAAAAGAAGTCGGACAAAAGATTTTCAGCGCGCACACATAGCGAATATGGTCGAAAAATAAGTTTGTACTTCAAATATGTGGAGTAACGTAAAAAATTAACACCGAAAGCGAATGTAAATCTCGGTGAAGAAACGTTACAGTGCACTAATCCGACTATTCGCGATTTATTATATCCCGCCGAGCGTTATTTGTAAAAAATTAGTAATATACCGAAACGAAATCTCTCTTTCTCGTGCGATGCGGCATTAATCTCTCTCTCTCTCTCTTGCGCGCGCGCGCTCTCTTCCTTTCTTTCTCACGCACGCACGACAACGAATTACCCTACTTTTTCACGGGACGAACCACGCTCCGCTCGGCATCACAAAGAGCCGACGATGCATGCTCGGCCATGAGACTCGGCTGCGGTTACGTCGCAGTTCGTATCTCCCGTCTCCCGTCTCGCTCGCTTCCTCGAGGATATTCGGGCCGGGCCCGACCGGCTGTCGAATCTGCACGAGGGACATATGACCCTGCTGCAGTCGGGCAGCCGGTCAGTCCTGCATGCATCGGGTGGGCCCAAGGTCAGTGCCAGTGGGTCAGTCGGACCAATCGCGTCACGGCTTCGCCGAAGGTCTTCGCCGAATTTGCACTGCAACGTAAAATGGACACTCACCCGCCTATCTTTATTCCAACGTCTAAATTACCGCATTTTTCTTCAGTTTTGCCTTCCTCCATATATCGTATTATAAATCTTTCTCTCTATAAAATAATTAAATATGTTTTCTCACTTTATTTATTAAATTTTTAATACACAAAATGTACGAATTATCATCTCCATCGTGCGATTATTATTTTACTATGAAACATAAACACAAAAGCAATTAATTAATCTGTAATTTTTTAGATATTCATTTAGGAATTTTAAAAATATAAAAGAAATGTCGGGAAAAAATATCCTGACGATTTGTTCGAATCTTCGCACGCAGAATTTTATCGAAACGGAGAATGTTATTTTTATTATTTTTAGAACATAAATGGTTGAAAATGTTTTGAGATTTAAGAAAAGAGCAAGTTATACCATTTAAAAAAATATTATGCAGGAATATGTATCGTGGTTTATAAAAAAATTATAAAAGACACATAAGTTTTTTTTTAGCAACATTAAATATTTTTTCTAATCTTATTCTATTTATTCCAACATTTCGTCTATTCGTTTATCCGAGCACTTGGAGAGGAAAATCTCTTTCTCTTTCTCTCTTCCTACCCATCTATCTGTCTTCCTCTCGATTTCACGCGCACACAGCCGCATGTACATGCAGCAGCATGTCGGAAAGGGAACGGATAGGCCGGCATCCGAGGAGGCCTTGACCGTATCTCTGCTTATCGCGTCGCTCGCTGCACGCCCGGCGTCACACGTCACGTTGGTTAAGTCATCCGACGACGAAGACGACGAAGACGACGAAGACGACGACGACGACGACGACGACGACAGTGGCAATAACAACGACGACGATGGCGACGGCGACAGGAACGATGATGACGCCGAGATGTTCCTCCAACGCGCACGTGCACAACCGACTGGAAGAATACTTTTCTGGCGATCGTTAACGCTGGAACGACGAGTTTGTGATAGTAAATGTAGAGGATGCGTCAAAAGATACTATTCCCTACGAATTAAATTAAACAAACGTATAGGTATTAAATTCGCGAATTTAGCGAGAAGATTTATCATGCAGAAAATTTATTAGGAATTCATTAGAATTGATTATATAAGAAAAAAACAAATATATTATAAATCTATTTTTTATTTATGTATATAATTCTGATCACCACCTATTGATTCGAACATTTAATTTTGGAGCACGGAAAATGTTTATGTAAATGTTGCGCGTAAAAATTTAGCAAAAATCTAGCAGCGTTAATAAACCACATCAGCGATTCACCACGCGAGCGGATCAAGATTAAATTCTTCGTGAAATCGGTTTAAATAAATAAAAAAAAAACAAAAAAAAACCAAAAGTTATATATAGGCGAATTTACCGTTTATTTGACGCATTATTCAATCACGGGGTTAAATAATTAACCGTCGTCTCGTTACGTCGTGTGTGCACATTATTTTTGCTAAGAGAAATAGCACCTCCTTGATTACGAAAGGGCATCTCGTGCCGCCGGCAATGCACGCGCGCGCGCGCGCGCACGTCACGTTGTCGCGAAGGTAATTAATTAAAATGAGAAAGGGCGCCGCTTTTACGCTAATTCCAATTTAATTTGCCCCACAATTATTTGCCGGTTGCGAATCGATAAATCATTATTGACTTTGTCAATAAATGCAAATGCGCTGGTGCGCTCATTACGCAAATCAAATTATTATTAATTAGTGTACTTTGTTTTATTAATCGTCTAGCTTGTCGTTCGATAATAACAAATTGCGAAATGTAGCGCGATATTTCGGTAATTAAGCGTATACCGGGCGCTTCCGCGCGCCTCGGAAAATTCCCTAGGTGAATCAGTTCTCGTTTGTGTACATTTGCACATTTGTACGCACACATCGCGGCGGACGCGCAACGGTGAGTGAGAAACACGGCGGACAATCGTGAAAAAGCGCAATTCATCGATGTAAAAGAAAAAAAAGAAGTCGACAAATATTTCCAGGAAGACGTTAAAATTGCTATCGATCACGACGTTATGTCATTAGCTCGCGCGAGATCGAGATCCGCGTGATCGGAATCTACGTAGATCACTCACAGATAAAGTCGCCGGGACACCGGTGACATATGTGTCTCGCGTGCACGAATATTATTATTTTATTCTGACGTCAAAGTGCAAACGATCGTCGACACACCGCGTGTAGTACCGTGGATACATTCACTCGTGCTATCTGGGACAACTGAGCGACAGCAAAAGGGTGTCTTCGCACCGCGGCGTTGTTGCGGTAACAGTAAGTGCAAGGTATGCTGACACAGAATAACGCGTGCATAAACGCACCGTAACGAAGCGATGTTTACTCGCAAGTATCGTAGACACCATAATTGGCATTACGTAAGTACTCGTCCCTACGAGTCGCAGCAGCAGCAGCAGCAGCAGCAGCAGCAGCCACCTTTCTCTGCCGAGTGTCGAGTCGCAATCAACGAACGGGACACTCGTCGCACGATTCGCGCGATCGCCCTTGAGCCAAAAATAGTTTTCCCCTATGATATTAATCTATCCGACGGCGGTTTCATTAGAAGCCGCCGATTCCCGCGATACTTTTGCCACGGATTGCGACACATTCCAGTATTAATTAAGAACAAACATGTCGCGCTGCCATTATTCTCAATCGCCATTATTTTCGACATTTCCGCACTTTATTGCATCAAACGTACACGAGAATGATATCGATAAAGATATCTACGCGCCTTTAATCGTTTTGATATTTTTCTACAATAATAAAATTTTCTGCAACTTTCTTAAAAAATATTTTCATAATAATATTAATTACCTACGTTTTATAAATTTTTTTATTTATCAATATTTTACAGAATAGAAAAATCACTGTACACTGATAAGAAAAAAGAATCTAATAATAGTTACCAAATATTGAATGGAGTAATTTTAATCGCATATTCGGTTAATGTAATGAATTTTACTTTTCTATAAATTATTTAGTATTATGTTATCAAATATAATAATACAATCAATCGTTTGGTGATAATTTGGAAATTATTTTACTTAATATTTAGTAGTTATTATTAAACTCCTTTTTTCAGTGTAGTAGCATTGAAGCAATGTTACATTTTGAAACAAGGAATACCTGCAATGAAATAATGAATTGTAACAAATCTTATTCGAAAAAATTATAAAATTTTAAAAATAGTCCCTCATCCTCAAAGTGCATAAATCTTATTTTGTTTTATCAAATTCAAAATTATGTATATATCTATGTATATATAAAATTTATATATATATATATAATTTTTGTTAATTCTTTCGTGGCTTTTTAGTCAAAGACAAAAGTTTCCTCACAAAAGAATACTGGTAGTTCGAATGCCAAGTTACTCGCCAAGTTGCTTAGGGAAGCATTGAAGATCGAGGCGATCCAGAAACGATTCTAGTATGCCGCTTGCATCGCGTTCTCGCGCCGGGATCGACCGTGCTCGTCTCCCGCATTCAAATCGTCCCAGGGATCGTGGGACCGTGGGCGGCGCACGGGAACCATCGAAACCGAGTAGCGATTTGCAAGGAATGTCAGTCCCGAGTTCGTAGCACCCAAAAGAGCCGACATGAAAAGCAGCAACGTTGAAATACGTCAAACAAAACTGTATCCGGAAGAGAATGTTTTCGCTGTGAAATAGAAAATTGCTGAGTGGATATTCTCTTCTCCAGCAGACAACGTGGCTTTCTTTAAGCTCATCCAGCGATATGCTTGATAAAATGCTTACTAACAATAAGAAAAATTATTGCGAATAACAACAATCGTTCACTTTTTACGTAAATGTTCAAACCAAACGTGCAAAATTTAAATACGAAAAATGCGAAACTTTCTCGAACCACTTCATGTAGCTCGATCATAGTTATTAATCCTTACAGGGATACAATTTGGTGTCTCATCCATACAAACGGGGGTGGGAGTCACTAGATCCGTCCGTTTTTTTCACCTATTCAAAGTGATAAAAAAATCTCTAAAAACCAACATACTTTCAACTTTTTAGAATAAATATTGAAACTTCATTTTGGAAAATAATAAAATGTAGTATAATTTATAATTACCGAAAGACTCAAAGAAACTTGCACGAACAGGAATCGCTCACTAGTGACCGATACTTGTAGAGTAAGGGTTGAATTACTCGAAGTATTTTGTGGAAGATACTCTAATAAAGAACGTGAAAGACGCGGCACAGCGCGGTATACAGACGGTCCCATTCACAGTCTGAATTTTCACTGCCCAGCCAGACTCTCCCCCGTCAAGCGTACCGTTAATAATTCATGGAAGTACGACTTAACGGATCGTCAAACAATTAATAATCCAGCGACTGTGGAGATCTAGCCCGCAGGGTCGGCCGCCGTCGCCGGCCGCGCGCGCCGGCTGGCACGACGCCAATGTTTCCGCGCCGCGATAACCCATAAAACTTTCTCGACACACTTAAGCGCTCGTTTACACGTCGCGGAATTAAGCCAATTTTCCACTCTGTCGGCAATCTCCGCTCCGGTCGACGGGATCTATTTTCGTCGGAGGCGCGTCGCGAAGGCGTGGAACGCTCCGGCTTTTCCGCGATGGTAACCTTGAGGAGTCGTGGCGGATTCCTCCGGTGTTACGCGGGTGTTCGAGCGCAAGCATGCCGTGGCATGCATCTTGCACCGGCTCTCGTTTTCTCTCTCTCTCTCTCTCTCTACTTTTCTCCCTCTCTTTCCTCTCTATCTCTTTCCCTCTTTCTCTCGTTCTCTATGTACCGGTCGCGCACGGTCATATTTTGGCGATACCTACTTGTTGCGCGAGGACCGACCTATGTGCACATATGTATACCATCATCTACATACCGCTCGCGTAGGTACAGTCGGCATCAGAGCGCACACTGGCTGCTTGGCACGAGCGCAAACAAAGTGAACGACCGCGGCTCGAAATAATTTCACTGCTTCCTTCGGAACGACTGACGACGATGCGTTCCATCTCCGTTGACTTGCGTGCTCTTATCGGTCCATTTCATCACTTGTATATCGTCGAGCAAAAATAAATTCAGTGCGAGCATCCATCACATTTATTTTGGTTCAATTTCTACACATCTAAGATTTGGATGTACCAACACAATTTTGAAAATTCATAACGATTTAAATTATGATAGATATATAATTACTAAAATAATAATTATTTTAAACTTTTTAAAATTATGTTAAATATTTTAAAATGCATTGTAAAGGACATTTGAAGTAATAATACAATTTGGCAAGTTCTCGAAAGTATTCACAACGATTAAGTAAATTACAATGTATAATAATTGCGAAATAATAATTTTTAAAAGTTATATTAAACATTTTATATAAATGCGTTATAAAAGACATTTGACATCAAATACAGTTTGAAAAATTCTCAAAAGTATTCATAACGACTGAATAAATTACAATATATATAAGTTCCTAAAACAATAGTTTCCGAAAATTAAGTTAAACATTTTAAAATTATATTACATATTTTACAATAATTATATATACAGAACATTTGACATTGCTATACGATTTGACAAGTTCTCGAAAATATTCATATGCTTGAATAAATAACGATATATAATAATTGCTAAAATATTACTTTTCGAAAAATTATGTTCAACATATTTTACATTAAAATATATTATAAAAATCGATGACAGTTTTTTATAATACAATTAATTATTGCATCAATGATATCGTTGTTTATTAGCACATAGAGATACCCCAACAAAAAATACATGTAATTTTACGAGACTGATATTTATAGCCCTTTCGTGTCGTGTGTTTTGAAACTTCGCGAAATAACGCAAACGACTAAAATAATAAACGCATGACAGAGCTGGTAAAGTCTGTATATAACCCTACTACAGCAATTGTATGACCCTGTTACATCAGTCGTACCCTATCACACCAATTAAGGGTTAAATTTTCGCATGATGAGTTTGAAAAAGGATCGCGGATCAAAGTGCGAGCCAACGTAATACGTGGAAAAAATTGTGCGTGCGGCGTGATATTGTTTTAATACATAATACGTTTTTCTCTTTAAAAAAGCACATGTGTCTAGCACGGTGGTGGGTATGAAATACGCAAATTGCGCACGCACTAAAAACGAAAAAAGTATGGCGTGTGTAAAACGGCGAAAGCCAAATGGGTCTAAAAACACGTGCGCTATATGCCCAGCGGACGTTTAATAGAAATATTAATAATACGTACAATAAATCTAACTCAGCGGAACAAATCGTTTGAGCTGGGCGCGTATTATGAATTCATGACTAAACCGGAAGTTAATAGATATTTAACGCGTCGCAACGCTCAATTGTCGCGCTCACGCGCGAAAAGATTCGGCTAACTGGATTTTATGGTTATTAACGGCCAATTTTCCGAAAATCATCCGCAGACGAAAGCTGCGCGTAACGCGTTCAGCGTAGCGAAAATTCGGTACAATGTAAACTTTGTTTCACGTCTCTTTGATCGTTTATTGAGAAATTATTTCACGCGTCCTTGCAAATTTAACGTTATCTTTGGTAATCCCTCTGTAAATCCAATCGCCATTTTGACAATCAATTTCGCAAATATCGTCCAGACTAGAAAGAATTATTTAATTGTTTATATAATAGTTTATGAGATAGTCTTGTGCGATCAAGTGGAAACTGGTAGCACCTGATGCTCACGAATTTTTGCGAGTAAATAAATTCGATGTAGTACAAATCAATGATGCGCAAAAATTGAAAGTAACGCATAAAAATAAAATTTTACACGCGATTTATTTGGAATCGTTTATCTCGTAAAGTTATATTCGCCAGCGTTGCGAAAACGGGAAATAACGGGAAAACGGGATGTGTGCAAATGTCGTTTTTATTTCGGATTAACAAAATGCGGAGTCGCGCGAAACGATAATGAGATATCGCTTAATGGAAAAAATTCCGTAAAAAATGTATGTTTTTAGTCAATTTTTTTCTATATTGCAGACAAACTTTTATCAATAAAATAATATTCAATAAAATAATATTCAATATATTTAAGCTAAAAAAAATAGACTGAAAAATAACACGATGTATACATTTCTATCAAAAAATTATTCACCAATTGAGTATCTACTCAATTTTTACTTTAATATTTTACTAAATGCTAAAATCAATTTTTCTAATGTCAAGAATACAATTTTTTAATTTTTGCACTATTTCTCTACATAAAAAATACATTTAAAATAGATTTTACATTAAAATTTCTGCCGCATAAAAAAAGTTATAAAAGAGAACCCTCTGAAAGGGTTAATCGTTATCGTACCCTATCGTCCTCCCACAATGTATACGAGCCTAAGTTACGTAAACGCGATACCCGATAAATACATATCGTCATCTGTTGACTGCGGCTACTGAAACGGATATTTTGGCGCGACTCTTTCTCTCATCGACGTTAACGAACTTTTGCGGTTGGCCAATTACAAGCCGGCTGCCCGTGGACGTACACAAAAAAAAAACCGTCGTATTACTTTTTTTTTTTTTCGTCCGCCCACTACTCTACCTTTGTAAAACTGTTGTCGCGACATTGGACGATCGACTGTACGTACATATACGTACGTACGTATACATTGGCACGCGGAAGCAGCGCACATACGGTATATATATATATATATATACTAGTCCCGGTTATGTATCCACTCTGAGTTTCCTCGTACATGATCATCGGGTGTATTTCAACTGCGGAATAACGCACGAGATAGTCAGCGGGCCACCCCCGTTTCATCCCGCTTGGAAAATTTCGGGTGGCCGCTTTATAACTCGGCTGCTGCTGCTGCTGCTGCTGCTGCAGCTGCCGCCGACCCATTTACTCGCTCATGTACATACAGCGCGTGGACGTGTGTGCACCCAGACCTGCACTGCATCGTAGCCAACGGCGGCGATATAAACACCGTTACTACTTGTTGCACCACTCCTAGAAACTAGGAGCAACTCGCGATTCGGCGGGGCCCCCCGTGGCTGTTACCGTGGAGCAACTTCTCCATTCGTCGCTCTACGAAATATCGATCGGTACAAATTTGACCTAATATTCTACGGCGTCCCGCGGGACCCCGCGGAGGGTTAAAGCGCACGTTTAATATCATAATTATTATATGGTTCGGATATTTAATTATTGCGTGGCTCGCATACTTGACGAGTGAAAACTCACGTGTTTCCACGACACTCGTAAAACCGCGCAATTAATAGATGTTTGTTTAACCCGCGACACGTAGTTTATAGAAATGTGAATATGGATTTATGGAAATGTTGATAATGTAACTAAACTAAACCGTTTGATCTCTCACACCACAAGAGTATTTTTAATTAATCGATAATTACGAAAAGATTGCATTGCGAGTGTGTAATATTTCTTCGTGCGTTAATTAAGTAAGTAACGCACACAGAATTATCGCTCTCCGTGTATAAAACCTCAAGTATGAATAAATACAGTTATGATTATATACATGTATGCAACTAATTCACGAAGAGGAGAGAAAGAAAAATATTAAATTTAAATATTATTACTATGTTTTACTCTATACATGTATATTGCACGTTATTATGTTTATCAATAAGTAATCTTTCTTTTAATAGAAAAATCCATTCACCGTAGGGAACTGAAAAATGCGTAGAAGGGTAAAGAATGTTAAAACACAGAGAATGACATTCTGAAATGACGCACAGAAAAGCGTCATAATGTACGTGCAAGCTGACAACTCGGTAATATCGATCAAATGCGACCGCGTTACCGGCACCCACATGTTTCGCACGCGAATAGAAGACCCAGCATTGTTGTTATAATCCAATAGCGCCAAATGGCAGTTACAGGCAGACTACTAACCTCGATTCGTCGAAACTACAGCTGGTGACTTCGTTTTACCTTTTTTTCGGAAATCGAGTACATTGTTGCATTGTCTGGGCGTGGCGGGGCTACGCCCACGTAGACAAAAATGTCGACGGTTTCCGGCAATGTCGTAGATAATGTAACCGCACACGATCGTGTAACCGCCGGGGTACAAACGTAATATTCCGGCGTGGGAAGGTAAGTTTCGCGCACGGCATAAATACGCGGATCATCCTAAAGTATCGCTCGTATCGAGAGATGCGACGGCCTTCCTCTAAATAAATTCGATCTTAACTTTCGCAGACGCGTTAGCCTTGAGGCCCGTAAAAAGGGATCTCGATCATAAAACGGCCACGTCTTTCGGCTCCAATTCAATCGCGAACTGACGGCCGTGAACCGTCTTCAATAGCTCCAATAACAGTCGATTATGCAAAGTTCGTTCGGCCATACGTCTTCGAATTGAAATTGAAGAATACGATCTCAGAAATTAATCCATTGCGGAGATTCAAATGTTTTTTGACATATAACGCAAAAAGAGAAAAGATTTCTGTACTATAAAAATATATATCTATGTATAAGAACGTATCAATAAATATCTCTATAGATATCCTATAAATAATATCCAAGTATAAATTCAACGACAATGACGCATTTCGTCAGTGTTTATTTAACATTAATGTGCTAATTAAAGTAATTTCGGCCGCATTTAGAGAGTCGCCAGGTACATGTCATCTCGTTCAGGGGTTTGCTCGCTAATGGCACACTGTTACATGCTGCAACACGTTTCTATTCTTAAATTTACAAAATGTTTTCAATAAACAATATTAAAAAAAATAAAATTTACTAATAAATCTTCCTGTTATCTACTGAAACCCTTATTTTATGACTCATTCATTTACTTTTTATCTGACAATGAGATACTTTTCCCAATTTCTAATCCACAAACAGATACATACTAGTCCAATTTAAATATCTTATTTGCATCATATATCGTGATCCTTATGTCCTTCCCTTTTTCTAAAAATCCTCACACTGAAAACAAAATTTACTAAAACTTAATACATATTTCTTTGAATAGTATTAAAAGTATTTATTTACAAATAAATATTTATTGAATAGTTAAATCAAATTAATGGTTTTTGTATAATATTAAATAAATATATGTTTACATTTAATAAATATTTATCTAGAACTATTTAAATATTTATTAACATTAGTTATTTATTAATTTAGTATTTTTTTCAATATATATCGGTATTTCGGTACTAGAACACGTCGCATTATTGTTCATCGTTTAACTAACATTCCTCTTCTTTCATTCCAACGGAGATCCCTCTCGATCTAGTATATTTAGTTCTGAGTTGTTTCTGGTAGCGAACACATCTTCATTTCGCATTATTTTTTAGTTTTATTCGAGTTTACGAGTAATCGTAAAAGTAGTTTGAATAAATCTTTTTTTCAACATAAATTTAAAAAAAACATACTTAAATAATACAGCTTTTATACTAAAATTCTTGATTATAAAAAGTAGGCATTCATTTATTTCATCCCCGTGTAGATGACTTGTTCTGAATGAAGTTTGTAAGAGGACAGATGTCTACTTTCCTTTCATTAAAACATTACGTTGCATCTTGCTCGTAACAGCGCTCATCAAGAAATGTAAAACTCCTTAATGCAAGTTTACCCTTATATAGTTCACTCGATGGCGCTGATCACCGTTTCTATGTATAGAGATATACAAGAGATATACTTCTAGATATACAAGAATAATGCAATTCTTTGCGGATGCCGACAACTTTCCTCTTGATTATTTTGGCTATTTTTAAGATCTGATTTAATAAGTAATAAATAATAAGCAAGCTTAGTTAATTCTTTAATATAACATGGTTATTAGATAAAAAATGATGGTAAAAAATTCTATGCTTCTTGTAAATCTAAAGCTCTAATACTAGGAGATTTCAAATACGAGTAAGGAGAAAAACAATAGTACGATATCCGACTTAAAAATTCTTTCCTTCTTCCGCTCTTAGTTAGATGTGCGATTTTGTGATCTCGCAAGCATCGCGATTTTCTTTTCTTGAATCGCAGTGCTATATATAATATATAACTGGATTTTTAATCGCAAAATCGCTTGCAATTAAAAATTGCAAACGTAGCTTAAATTGTATACGTAATGAAGTATTTATTTATTAAACATTAATATATATATATATATATATATATAATAAATAAAAATTATCTTTACTTCACATGATTTAAATATTATGATGAATGTATATTTGGTTTTTCGATTATTAAATACTTATTTGTAACATTCAATATGGTTAACTTATCTGTTTAAAAATTTGTTCCTCTTTATTAATTCGTTAAAATTTTGTATTTTGTTAAAATTTGATATTTAAGTAGAGAATTAAAAAGATAAATTTAAAATTATTATGAGCGTGCACGAGTTTTATTTATGACAAGATATTAAAAATATTTACCTTTTTTTATATTGTGTATAAAAATTAATATGTATTTATATACCGTTTAATGATTAATTCCTTTAATTTAACTTAATAATTTTGAATGTTATATTAATTATTGTATAATTATTTAATATTTTGTATAGTAAAATATTCTGCTTCTTTTTTTAATTCTTTTAAGTCATGCAAACAATTCGACTAACATGTAATAAAAAACCGATATGATTTTCTATTTCATAAAGGTATTTTTTCTTTGAAAACGTAATCCGAATTTTATTAGGAATTTTTCAATGCTATTAGACTAAAAAATAAATGCTTTCGTATTTGCTGCGTTCTACCAATTAATATTTCTTATCATTTGATTAGCTATCACTGCTCTAAAACTTATCAAAGATTTTTTATGTGACGAAAACAAATAGTTGAACAAATGTATAACATACGCATATAGAAATCGCGATGTGATATATCGCGTTCATACGCGATTTTTAAGGAAGATCGCAGTCGCGATGTACAATTTTGAAAATCGCATATCCCTACCTTCAATGCGCTTATGAAAATATTCTCACGTTTCGAGGAATGTGCCGACAACCAGGAGAGCGGGCGAATGATTCTAAAACGATTCGAGGTATACCGAGGAAAAAGCTCTCGACGAAGTAAAGGACGAGTGGAAAACTCGAACGGGACGCGTCCTGGTTATCATATGGGCCCGCACGACATCCAGAATCCTCGGTGCAACGGATGCACATACACACGGATGCGAACACGCGCGGAGAGTCGTTCTCGCTGCATCAACGCCCGCGCGCACACGCACGCAGCGTGCAATTGACACACGGGCGTACACGCGCGTGCACAATACGTACGTACGTATCTTCGCCACGTGCTGATCGGTGCACTGCATGGCAATACGAGTATATGTGCTGCGTGAGAAGGTTTGTACGAGAGCTCGCTTTGCACAGTCGCGTGTTCGGTCACGTATAGCGCATGTATACTGAATGTGCGTGTCCTCTCTGTGGAATACATGTGCATATGCATGTACGAATATGTATGTGTGTAGGTGCGGGCGCTTTCCACGTTGACCCGCTGATATCTATATAGACGTATACACGTAGGAGGCGCGCATGGATGCGCGCAAATGGCCCGGCATGGCAGTCTGCACTCTGCAACGCTGTTTGTACATGTGCACGTGCATGTGCATGTGCATGTGCTGCCGGCTGTGCCGGCTTGTGTCCGGGGAAGGGACGAAGGGAGAGGATAGGGTGGAGAGGAGGAGGAACGGCGAAACGCGATGTGGAACACACTCGCTCTCGATGGGTCACTCTCACTCTCTCGACCGAGAGGGAAATTCGGCAGCTGTTTTAAACCCGGCTAACTGGCGAAACTCTACCACCGAGCCAAACCACTCTACCCTCCTATCTCTTCGAGCTCGGCCCCCGCGTCGTGTATCCCTCCATATTACTTTCTCCCTTCCTTCCGACGCGCCTTTATGAGCCCCTCTTTGTCACTCCCGTCACCTGAACGCTGCATCACGCGACGCAGTAGTATTTACGGATACGGAAAATCGATTTTTGCAATGGTGATTTCATCGCGCGGCTCGCGGCCGAACCGCTCTAAAATTCACGCACCCGCCTTTGTCTCAAGGGCACTGAGCAGTAATTCGATGGGAACCGAGAAGAATACCGTACACCTGTATGCACGTCGGCTTAATTCTAATTACGTTACGTACGTCCACTACGTACTATGGTGAAATAAATAATGAGTACTGTTACAATCAAGAATTTTAACATTAAGAGATATCGTATCAACTGAGATATTGTATTATTTAATTGTAGCAACTGTTTCTCCGAAATTATTTTAAAAACGTTCATTCAATTTTTATAATTATTTTTATAATTATCGAATTAAACTGATAAAAATCGGTATATTAAATTCGAATACGATTTTATTCATTTTTCGTTAGTTACTTTGAATTTTGCAGTCTTGATATCATCTACTTGTATTACTTAGGATCGAATATTCGTTATCAGCGCCAACTTGTACATTTCTTTCGTTCTATGCGTGCATAGACATAATTAGTCGAACGAGACCAACAAAACGTAACAGACGATTTAGTTTCTTAAAACTTTTACGGTGATAAGAGTGTTGCGTCGTAATAGCTCTATTTGCATGAAATTATAAAAAAAAAAGAGGAATCATTATCGTATATAGCCAGATAAACTGCAAAAATATTATATCTCCGAGGTATACGCTTTTAATTATGCTACTCGCTATATACGTTTATCGTCGAAGCGAAAATACAACGCTTGTCGCTTACCGGAATATTCGTTCGGCATTTTCAACTATCGAGTTTATGTCCGTGGCTTTTTTGTATGAAGCGACATGCTGCACACAGGCTTCAGTGTTTCCAGGACAGATATCAGTTGCTCTAATTTTGAGTACTAACAATACGCCAGTCTCACGCGGCTCTTTCGACGAACACACATATATACGCGAACGCGCGTAGCGCGAGAGAGAAAATCCAAATATGGAAGCACGCAAATGTAAAAGAGAACAGTATAGTAATAATAATGAAAAATGAAATATGACGGATAAAGGATTTCGTTGCACTCGTCTAATTAGCTAAATGGATTCGTCAGATCTCGGATTAAGGCATTATCTCACAAGTTATTTATCACCCGATAATTCTAGAGATATCACGATATACATTTAAGGTTCATTTCTGTCTCAACGTCGCTTACGTATGAAGGCATTGTGACTCTCTCTCTCTATCAGCAATCTTCTCTATTAATAGAGAACTCCAACAAAATTGTCATCATCACGGATACATGATATTGGTTGCTATCTATTGACTTGTGTCAGGGAACACAATATACATTATCTTTTTTATTTCATCTTAAAACAACATGTGTATTTGCATTCTACGTAGTGTGAAATAAAATTCAAAATATTTTTTTTTATAAATCCGATTTTCTCTTTCAGTCTCTCTATGTCACGCTTGATGATAAAACTCCTTTTATTGCTAGCGGATAAAATTAATCGATTTCTCGCATGGTATATATTCTGTATTTACAGCCTATTCCTCGTCGTCACGAAAAGAGCGAAAAGAATATTGAAAATTCACGTTGCGCGCAAAACTCGCTCGCGTTCGAGAGTGAGCGAACCGCGACGAACAGACGCAGCCTGGTTTGGCAACGAACACGGCGATCGACGGTCGTTCGTATCACGAATGCATTTTCAACGTGTATGCGTGCGTATAACACGCCGTGCACATTTGCGTCACCCTCTTTCCTCCTCCCATTCCCGCTCGCCATCCCTCTCGCTTCTTTCCTCCTTTCTCTTCGCGTTTCTTCCCGCTTCGTCGCACGGATGTTCGTGTGGCAGCCTCGCCGAACGTATGGCTTTTTTACCACACACTGACCTGGGTTAACTCGGCGCGCAGTGCCGAATAATAAAACCGCCGGAACCACTGACCCTCTCTACACATACATAAACACGTATGCGTGTGTATGTGTGTGTGTGTGTGTTTTTGTGTGAGCGTGTATGCACATACATACACACGCACGAATGAATGTATGCACTAGCATCATCACAACGCCAAACCCGCTCCGCCCTCCAGCCAAATATAAATGTGTCCGATGCATCGTACATACACACACACACACACATACACGCATACAGATGCATACACTCGGCAATGGTAGTAGAATGCACCGAGTGGCACATAAACGATGCCTCGAAACCGAGGGCAGGGCCACGGTCACCCGAAAATACGGCCGCGCCTCATTCTCGTCGCCTTTCTCTCCATCTTCCACGTCTGCTATATATACTTTTCCCTCGAATTCCCTTTCTTTTTCGTCGCTGTACGCGGCGAGTTTCAATGGCTGCGCTGTGTGCATCGCTACAGGCTGATTCACGAGACGCAACCGTCGATGACATATCATTACGCGATACTATCTCTCGCGAAGTATTCAATTAAAAAAAAATTATGTATACATTATGAGAATAAACGTTTCGTTGCAAGTATAATTTCTGCCTTCTTCTATTTTTACACGGAAAGAACAATTTTGCTGAAGTACCTACAAATTTAGCTACATACTAATCTGAAAATGATTTAAAATCAGAAAATAATGAAAGAAAAATAATTATCAAAACAATTCGATTATCTATTTATTCAAAATAATTACGTAAGAATCTTAAGTATGACGAGTAATGAAGCAAAAAAATTTTAAACTATAGTACAATAACCAATTTGAACGTCTTATATAACTATTTTGATGATTCAACAAAATTATTTACAGATCTACAGTATCTAGCTACAATACTTCAGCAAAACTGTTCTCTCCGTGTATCTTTGCAAAATATTAAAAAACTTAAGATTGTATTTTCCTTTCTATCCATGAAACAAAAAGTATATCTATTTAGCGGATAAAAAGTAATTGAATTATATTATTATATTTATTTTAGACCTTTTTAAGAATAAGATTACTCTCCACATTATTGTACAATGGGCACATTCAATAGAATGAAATGTTAATAAGAGGTAATCAATTGTATATTTAAAAATATAGAAACGTATATATATGTATATACGTGTATATTTCTTTGGCAATTAATACTGAAGACATCCAACATTAACATCTATCCACACGTTCCTAATGACATTACACACTTGCGGTTTTCTTTACCACGTCTGAGTAAACATTTTATGTTTGAAAGCCACGTATACTAATTGACTTAATATTTTCCCCGTTTAAATGCTACCTACACCATCTTATTACACCTACTATGTATTCAACATTCCAGATTTTATTCAATTCTAAGCTGTCATTGCGAAAAGTTCACAAATCATTCAAATAAAATGCAAGTGAATATATTTGACATATCGTTGACATAAAAATAAAAAAAACATCTCTTATTATATCTTCTAGAAGGTGGCAAATAAATGGTAAAGTTGCTCAAAGCAAATATAATAGTCAAAAAACTTAATTTTTTAATGAATAAAAGAAATTTTATCGTTTTGTTGCCTAAAAAAATTCGGATCACGCATATTCTCTAAAACTTTTAGAGTGAATTGTCACTTTAAAGAGTGGAATCTTAGTAAGATTAAAAATTGAGCCATTTTTTTTCAAGACTTGTTTAATTTTCACTCTTTAAAGTGAGATTCCACTCGAAATAATTTGAAGAGTATTTATCGTGTGCAGGAAAATTTGTACGGAATGCATGACACAGAAAAGTGGTCCGACATGATGATTATGCTTAGAGCACTCCTGAAACAAAGCGTTCACTGTCCTGCCGACCACGACCTATCCGAATGCGTACCAGCATGCGTATACATGCGAGACGTTCTGTGTATAAGCGAAAGGTTCGTCAAGCTATGCATTTGTACCGAATTCACAATCGCAAGCATACATCAAGTAGGAAGAATAAAAGCTGCATCTAAAAATACTTATCATTTTTCAACCTAAATTATCTCAGAATATTTTATTTTAATATTATATATAAATATTTATATATAAAAAAATTATTTATATATAAAAATTATATTTCTCTCTCTATCTTTTTCTTAACGCAAAACATATATTAACGTCAATAATTAATACTATAATAAAGATACAAAAAATTTTTAATATAAAATGAATAATCATACATTTTATATTTTCTGAATCTTTATCTCTCAATATTAATTATTAGCATTAATAAATTTCACGTTAGGGAGAGGATAGAGAGAGAAAGAGAGTGAGAAAGGAATATAATGTACATGTAAATATAACGTTCAAATAAAATATCCTGAGACAATACGATAGAATTAATACCCAGATATAATTCGATGTCATTTGTGAATATTACGAATAGCGAACGGTTTCTTTTTCTAGGCATTGAATATGATTAATCGTGTATTGTTATCTTGACGAATTCATCTCCGCTAGATGAAGATTTCACTGCTAATTCACATATAACAAAGCGGGAAATCAACCACGATCGAACTCGAATTTCCAATGCGCGTCCAACTATCGTAACTAGCATAATACCACGAAATGCAAGTTAAACGCTCATTCTGAACGAAGTCGCGGGAGTTAAAATTCAACCACGATGCGGTCGAGCCACAGCTCGAATTCGTCTTTTAGATCGCGCCGCACGAATGGACTGTCAAAGCGCGCAGTATGTACTGGTATCGATAAAGCGCAATTAGCGGAATTGTATTGGCCGCACACATAGTTGCGCGCAAACGGCAATAACGAATCGATTATGCCTTTTTTTTTTTAAACATCGCGTTCGATCGATCCACGCTATCCGGCATCGATCGCGACGCTCTAAACAATCTGAAACCAGACACGATCGCTCTGACTCATTCGCGACACTCGCGAGTATGTCAGTCAATAACCCGCGGCGCGACGCGATGATAATCGCGAAGAAAGAGCCCCGATATCAATGCGCAAAATCAAATTAACTTATACAATTCTATTTACTAGAATAGAAAAACAAGAAAAATATTACGAATATAAATTGTAACATCCCATGTAGAGATATTCTCGCTTAATAGAGACGAAATAAAACGTTTTCGTTTAGAACGAACTAGGAAATGCCAATCAGAAATAAATAATGAAGCAACCATTGTTTTGAATATCAACTAAAGCATTTAGTCTTTTTTTTTCTGCATCGTATAATTGTAATGTTTGTTGAGAGAATTTTTCCAATTCAGGTATTAGGGCTGCCGCATACAAAATTTCGTAACAATAATCATAAGATGTAAACTTAAGCCGATAAGCCAATCAGGATATTGCTTTAGGTCTACGTAATCTAACAGAAATAGAAATAGCAGTAAACTTATCCATAAAGCGAGTTTCAACCGGTTGAAATTTCTACGTAACATTACGTGCGGATAATTTATATATAGATATTGAGCACGAATCAGAAGTTGATATTATCTATAGTGTATCGAATCAATGCCTATCTATATATCTTCTTTGATATATATACATATAAGCTTCAAGAGGAAGGTGTTTGAATCAAGATTCTCTGTAGCCGGCCATGTAGTTGAGTTGACTTCCCTATTTAAAAGTCTGATTTTTACTAAAGAGCTACGTTTTTTTCTTGAATTATTGAGTACTTATTAAGTTACTTTAGAAATTGTTACTAGATATTCACAAATGTATTTGTGTTGTGAACATATATCTTATATAATAATAATTACATTTTAATATAAAACATACGTAACTTGATAACTAATCAAATTCGTTATTATCAATCACTAATTCTTTTAGCACTTACAAATAAAAGAATGGAAGATGATCATACATATGATTCACACAATGTATTCTCTTTCACTCAGGATGTAACAAATATGACTAATGAAAATGTTGATGAAAATGTTCTAGCTTCAAACACAGGGAATGCTTTGTTAATTGATTTAGTTAGAGGATATCCTCATTTGTATGACAAATCATCGCCCAATTTTAAAGATTCTTTAATAAAAGAGATTTCATGGGAAGAAATAGCAAAAATCATGGCATGGTCACGTAAGTAAAATTTTTTAATCATTTTTATTATTTCAAGTTTTTTCAGTTTTTTTTTTCAATTAATGTTTGGTATTATTGCTTGATATAATTAATGAATGTCAAAATTGATGGATTAGATTAAGAGAAAGATTTTTTAAAGAAAAAAGAGAGATTGTAGCATAATCAAGAAGTGGAGCATCTAATCGGCAATCTTTTATTTTCTATGAAAATATGAAGTTTTTAAATAGCCATGTGCTACGTAGAAGGTAACTACGTAAAAATTAAAAAAGAATTTTTATATAATACAATTATTTAAAATTTAACATTGATTTTTCTGATATGAATTTGGATCGATAAGAATAAATTTGATTAAATAAGAAAAAATTCTATATTCGTTAAAATCGGATCTTAGTGCTTAAATATTTCTGTGTAAATTTATATACATTATACATGTATAATTCTTCAAACGCGCCGAAATTTTTCTCGATTTTGAAACACAATCATAATTAAAATATCATTTAAAATTGATAAGCAAATTATAAATTTTTAATGGTAATAAGTGTTTTTACAAGGATATTAATAATCTGATGTTAATGAAAATCTTAAATCTGTGAATAATTTCTTGCTAAAAATATTACAATACCTCCATTGAAAAAAGATTTAAGCGCGCGATTTGCAGAATTAGATATGCACAGAAATATTTAAATATTAAATCTGTTTTGACCAAATATTGTATTTTTCCTCTTTAATTTTTGTGTTCTTAACATATTTCCAGATTCAGATTCATAAAATATACTTGCATCATTTTGACTTCCATACGAGCCAATATCGACTAAGGTGAATTTATAATTTGAATCACAAGCAACCATTAATACTAAACTAAATGTTTTCTTATAATAGTGATATAAACTGCCAGATTGTGAAGGAGCTTGAATAACGCAATATTTGCCATCAAATGAACCCAAACAATTTGAAAAATGTTCTATTTTTCAAAAAATTCTGCACTAATTCGTATATAATCTGTTTCAGATGGCTGTAATACTTTAAGAAGTAAAACACTCGAAATGCCTTCAGTTGTTTCTTTTATAATAGCACGTGCTGTCGATTCTCCAATACGATATGCTAGTGCTATGAATAGTATCTGATCTCCAGTAACTAAATATTTAAAATAATAATTAATTTTTAATATTTTTATTTTGTTTTTCTTAAAAATTATCCTTCTGAAGTATTATTTAGACATAATTTTTATGAAATTTGAAATTTGAAATTTTTTTTTTTTGTGAAACAATCAATTATATCAGTATTTTATTTCTGTATTTAAATATTTATGTTAATTAATAATATTAATTTTTTATAATAAATGTTTTTATTGATATTACAAATATTTTTTCAAACATATGTTCAATTAGATAAAGTACGACATATTAAAGAACATATACCTGAGTATTAAAGACAAGCGTAGTTCAGATGGCAAAACTCTCTAGTTTTATTTTTCAAGTTTTGGAGATACCATTTCTAGTAAAATATAAAAACACTCAACTGTCATTCTTGTATATTTAAAAAACATTTTACTGTCATCCTTTAATTCTTGACATAAAACAGCAAAGTTTCCTTATTGATATCGATTTTCATTTATAAGCCTCCACTCAAAATCTTCTCTGTTTATGTTGTTTTCTTTTCCAAATAATCGAGACCATAAGGCAATTGTAAGAAGAAAATTAGAATCATCCCATATATTATTCATTGCTACAAATATAAATTATATTAGTATTTTATTTCTTAATTTCTAATAAGTTATTTTCTAATAATTTTATAAAAAACAAAAAACTTGAAAGAAATTAATCATGTTATAGCAAAATTTGATGCATCTTATATATCCAGATAATGCTTATATATCAGAGAAGTTACTGTAATTAAAAACATTTAAAATATATAATAAAGTAAAATATTTTTTAAATATATTATTTATAATACTATATCTAATATATTTTTATAAATTGTATTTTATTAATAATATCATTATATATGCATGTTATAGAATAACATGTCGATATATTTTAAAAGATGAATCTTTATAATATTGCTTAAGATTCACTAAAACATTAGCGAATTAACTTTATAGCAAATAATAAGTATTAAAATAAAAATATATAAATATCTTTATAAATCCCCAATAGAACTATCCAATAGAACTTGTCATCTTTTAATATTTCATATGAAGGATACTATACACAAAATGAAAATATACAAAATTAATAATATACATATTTTTTTGTAAATATATAGCAAATAACCATATTTTCACTTTCGAAAGAATCTTTAATAACAATTTGTTTTAAAAATAAATTAAATAGAATACATTTATATTAATACTAAATTTTTAATATTACTAAATTTTATATATTATATTACTAAATTATTATATTACTTATTTATCTTAATTTTTGTTCTTTCTTTTCTTATTTATATTCTTCTCTTTATTCTCAAATTTCCTGCACAACCGGTTATCGGTTGAAAATAATATTATTTTCTTTTAAAATAATATTTTGATTGGCTTATCGATTTAAGTTTACGTCTCAGAAACTACGAACGCTTACGATTGATTCAATTATTTTATACACTCATCCATTGGCTAATTCTTACGTTACGTCTTATGCTTACGGTTATGGAAATTCGTGTGCAGGGGCCCTTACCATAGCTTTCGTACCTGTAGCATAGAGATATATTAATCTTATCAGAGAGCTCAGTTCTGCCGGCGAAACCTCCACGAAGGAATCACTATACAAGGACGCTCGTCTCGATCGCTCGCGAGTCGAGTTGTGTATTTGCGTTCCGTTCGTCGTGCATTATCTACAACCGCAGCAGGGATGATGAAAGAGCCAGGCACTTCATTAAGAACCAGGCGGACGGTTCCACCACGGCCGTTGATCTCTATTGTTTACGCGCGTCGACTATTTAAACACGAATTGAACATCTCGAGCTAAGATACCTTCGCTTTTGATATTCCTCGACAGATTGATTGCCGCCACTTTAAACGCGTTTACACTAAAATCACGTAGAATTCAAAATTTTCATTAAAGAATTACTTTATTAACCTAAATTACCTAAGGATTAAAAATAGACTAAGTTGGTTTAAACTTTAATTAGACTAAATTTATTATTAAACAACTGTATTTCCAATTCGTATTTTCAAAAATGATCGTTATATAATCTTCTACAATATTAAATAAGTCGCTTGTGTGATAAAAAGTAATATATCTCAAAGTTTATAGCAACTTTTCAGAAGAGCATTTTAAATTCTGAATTGGAAACAATTAGAACGTTTTAAAGAACCTTTTAACCTTTAAGTAGATAGGTGGCTACAGCACTCTACGCATAGTTATCTTAAGAACCTTGTTCTAGAAAAGGAAAATAAAAAGAATTGCCTAGAAGTCTTAAAATTAATTATTTTTATATCTTTATCTTATAAGAATATAAATAATGTAAATTTAATTCTATACTATTAAAAAATATAACTAAAAAAATTAAATTCATTTAGAATATTCTAAGCACTCCGCTTATCTACTTAAAGGTCAAGGAAAAATGGCATAATTCCAAACAAGACATTTTCTATGACTATTTCAGCAAGACTTCTTCACGTTATCTAATTCAAAAAATGTCTTTTTTTCTATAAACATATAATTGCTAATTTGATTAGAATGCAATTAAACGACATTGTTACAATGTATTGTTTTTTTTCCACAAAGAATACTTTAAAATTGATTTCGTATCATTATTTCAGAAATACTAATACTAATTTTTGAGTTGTGTCAATTTTCTATCAAACAAGCGATATAGGTATATCTAAGTTGAGAAAATATACATGTATATATAAAGATATACAGCCGATAAAACAAAGATTAGAGAGTCAAGACATCTTTCGTAAAAATTCGAATTACGCAAATAATGAAATAAACTCGCGTGTTTAGCAGTCAACATCGAATAATGCCCCATAACATAATTTCTAACATATAGCCTAACAGTGAATCGCGGCGGTCGCTCTCTATAAGAACCCCTTCTTGCCGTGCAACACGTATCCACGCGCTTAACGTAGGCGTTGTAATGACTGCGGTTTCATACACCACGCTCCACAATAGGTTTCACAATTGTTACGGCACGTATCCAAGCGCGTGGTCTTATTGCGCGAGAAAAGTGATAGTTTGTAGCATTGCACTTGGGTACGCGGTGAGGTAATGCAGCAATGTGCCAGACTGCATCTCGTTATCATTTGGCTTTATCAGCGCGTACATCGGCGGCGGCAGCAGCAACAGCAACAGCAGCAGCAGCAACAGCAGCAACAGCAGCAGCAGCAACAGCAGCAGCAACAGCAATATTAGAACGACCGTGCTCCATTGAGTACCGTACTGAACGTCGAGTCAAAGCAACTCCCTTCAACGACGACTTTCCGTCAACAATAGCGCATACTCGACCAAGTCAAAAGGTCGCTATCTGAGAGAATAATGAACGAGCTGATCCCCTTTAAGATTGTCTCTTCGCTTAATTGAGAAGCTTACCCAAAAACCGGAGAAACGAAATTAGTTTTCTTTGTGATTATACAATAGATTACAAACTTATGTAGTTTTCCAACGATTGTACTGTTCTTATTAAGATATACATATTTCTTTTGCATGTCTTATCGTATGACGATTTTTTAAGTATTCAAAATATAGATTTATGCCAGTATCTATATGGAAAAAGAGCGATTTTGCTGAACTATCTAAAAATTTAACTAGACAAAGATATGAAAAATAAATTTATCAGATTATCAAAATAATTGTAAAGGATGCTCAAATATGATGAGCAATGCTGCGAAAAGTTTTGACACTCTAGCTTGAATATTCTACATAATTATTTTCATGATCTAACAAAATTATTTTCAGATCTGCGTTTAGTTGAATTTTGAGATACTTTAGCAAAACTTCTTTCCGGGTAGGTAATATAATAGCAATATTATCTTTTTAAAATGTTTGTTATTTATATGACTTTTTAAACAAGAACTGTTTGCTAAACGAATACGAGCGATATGAAATTTTGATCTTAATAAAAGATTTAGATATCGTATGTATCGTTTAATTGCACTTAACATAGTCGTTGTAAAATTGCAAGAGATTGATAACAGGTTCTTTTTTTATATTAAGTATGTCCAGCCACCGATAGAAAAACATGTTTGCTCGCGTTACCGAAGGTCATAAAGCAAAAATGGATCCGGATATTTTGCCTCAAGTAATAAGAATTTCATTTGCATGCCATTACAATTTCTTACGTAACATTACTCTAGTAATTAATATTTTATTTATATATTAAATATTTTATACTTCGATTTAGATAGCAAAATTTTATATCTTTTTTAATTGGGTCAAGAAATAATGCCCAATAAAAAGAAAGTGATCTTGTACCATTATCGTAAATCGCAACCAAGAGAATCAAGCACGAAAATCAAAATACAAGGCATACGTAAAAAACATTAACGCATTCATTGATGCGTCAGGAGGAAGTTGCATTTACTAAATTGCCAATTCACTTTGCGCAAAATGACTATCCGATGTGCGAATCAACTTCATTTAAATCGGCACTAAGAATTTCAATTTCCTCGAAAAATTCTCACCTCGTTCAAAAAACTTGCTGCAAAAATAGTTTAAGTAAACCATCGAACCATTCGAACCAATGGCTTCATAAATTATCAAATACAAAGAATGATTTTGCTGAAGTATTTAAAAATAGTCAAGTTGGCACATCCAAATAATTAGGAAACTCAAGCAATGTGCAATACTGCAAAAACTATTGACATTCTAGCAATCAATTTAAGAATTCTACAGAATTATTTTAATAGTCCAACAAAATTATTTTCAGATCTGTTATCTAACTAAATTTTTAGATACTAGCAAAACCGTTTCTTTTCATGTAGCATCTCGCTGCTAAGAAAATCATGAGCGCTTGACGTGCATTATTTACCGACCGAAAATTTCTCGCTTAATGACGTACGATACCGCAGACAACTAGTCGCAAAGTATATACGTACCGCGTTATGCCTTCAGCTATCTTGCAATGTGTAAGTTTACACGTGTCAGCCTCATCGAAGTAAGAGATATCGAGCTCCTTGTGCGATAGTCCTCGTAAATTATCACCAATCTGCGTTGCAATCGGTCGTCAAGGGCGAACTTTTCCGATCTTCTTTCCGTGCGATTTTAAAACCGTCTCAACTATAACGGAGATTAATGTCTTTTTCTCAGCACCTAGATTTGTGTTAATAACGTAAATCGCGCGGTTCAATTCGTGCGGTTTCGGATCGAATTGTTCGAATTTGCGAGAACTATCGGTGTAAACGCGGGATCGTCCACGAACTGCGACTCGCTCGTCCGTTGCTTCAATTCGCAGAATGTATGTGAACGTTGATTTAACCGTGTATTGGAGATACTTTTTATCAGACTGCACTCGCGTTCGAGACTGACAAACGCGCCTCGAATACTTCGCGCGCGATTCGTCGCGGCGGCGCGATGCAACGCTCGACGAACAACGTTGCCTAATTGCACTAATCACTCGTGAACCGAATCCTCCGGCTGGTATCGAGAAATACAATATCAACGGAGAAGCAAAGAGAGAGGGAAGAAGAGAGAGAGAGAGAGAGAAAGAGAGGGAAAAAGAGAGAGAGTGTATAACACCGGCTGCGCGCGATGCAATAGACTGTATCGTGACGAAAATCACACCGCGTGGTATCGTTTGAAATTACGATAAGCGGTAAACCAGAAAAAAAAATGACAATCGCGCGATAATTCTCATCGTCGCCGTATTCACGGACTCCGCGTTTAACTCCGGAATTCACCGAATGGATCTCGGGATCCGCGGAAATTGCACCTGTCTCCTCCTCTCGGCGCCGACAATCCTCGTAGAAACAACGATTTCGAGTTGCGTCGATTATTAGCGTTTACGTCGGGCTGTTCGCGTCGGTCGCTATTGCTATTGCCGCGACGTCGGCGTCGGTCTACATGACACGCACACTCGTCTGTAACTGCACATATATGTACGTAAACGCGCGCACACTTTCGGTGGGGAAAATGTTCGTTTTACGATACGACGCGTCTTACTTTCCACGAAAATGGATGCTTAAGCGCGACGACGACGACGACGACGACGACGACACGCCGGCACTGCACTCTGCACCGCGTATTCGCATGCACGCGCGTCCCGATGTGCGTGTGCGCGTGGATATGCGCGTGTATACGTGTGGAAAGTGCACTTTAAGTGCCGTCCGCGAAACCGATTCGCCAGCTTTGCTTAAAGTGTCTCTGTTTCGCTGACTCGGACAACATGTTGTTTCATACTGGCCGTCTGCACGTCCCGTACATCCAGATAACACCCGTCGATTCACTAACCTACCTCACTCCTCCACTACAGGGTGGTCCAAATTATGCGCGCCACGCTCCGCCGAGTTCCACCGCCGCCGCCATCGTTCGCTCGGTCGACCGATCGCACTTGATTTCCCGATGCATTTTGAGGGTCGAAAGGATCCTAGCACGCGGCTATTCTATAACTCCTATAGGTTATTTCTGCACTCGGTTTGTCTTCGATTTCGAAGTCTCACATCGTGATTTTCAGAGACTAAAGCGACCTGAAATTTTATGCGCGAAAGACGCGTCATTGTATCAAAAATGACACAACTCAAAAAACGTGATGTTTTTAATTATTTTACTATGAATGAGTTAAGCATTATTCTATAAATTATCAAATTAATTTAACTTCACAAAAAATCATCAACTCGAAAAAGGTAATTTTTTAAGAGTTGTGAAACAAGTAAGAAAAATAATATTTGATCATATTAAAAATCTATTCTTTTTGTCGATATTATTTGATAAGTCAATAATTTTCTATCAAACTGAAAGTTAATTTTTCAAGTTGTGACGTTTTTAGAAAGGGAGCGATATGTAAATTTTTATAAAAGAAAAATACATATAATTAATATTGTGTAACAGAGAGAAGCAATGATGTGAAGTTAAGAGATGCAAGAAGTAAATTCGAAAAAGCAATATCAATAAAATAAATTTGAAGAAATAATATATATGTGCGTTTTAAAATATATTAAAATGGGATTGTAAAAATAGATATTAATATAATATTTTACAATCTGACAATGATTACATAATTGTTATTGTTTCATCATAACATACTAATATAATAATTCATCGTAAATTTTACAAGTGAAGCTTATTTACTCTTTTCTGGTTTTTGTCATTTTATTAAATAATTAAATAATTTTTATTATATCTGCTAGATAATTAAATACATTTATACAATTCTAAGAAATATTTTTCAATCTTTAAATTCAATTCGCGCATTTGATTAGCAATAGAAAATACTGTTTTTATGACCAAATACTACGAGCAAAGGACGAATTGGAAAAATAGAAAAATTCTAAAGTCGTGACTTTATCATTAATTATTTGAATTTCTAATAATCAATCATAAATCATCGTTAGCCCCGTTCACCTAACATTTCCTTAAGTTAAGTTTCTCATCGATTTCATTCGTGACATCGATTCCGCGGAACCGCACGAGATGTGCGCGCAATACGCGTCTCCCAGTAACAAGCAGCATAATTAAATGGCAGCACGAAATCTCGTGATCTCGCACGATGCGAAAGACATGTCCGCGTCACAATATCGATCACGACGACGTGACGACGATGCGTTGCAATTTCAACATCGCAAAACCTGCTACGAAACTAGTATATAATTATTGCCACGAATTATCTTCGCTAATATGTTCATGTCTTTATCCGTGTATTTATTCTCGTTAAGAAACTCGCTATTTGAGTTCGTAGGTTTTTTTTTGTACCACCATTGTCTCATCCGACAACATTTTTTTCTTCCGCGGGATTAAATACGCTGCTTCGGAATTTGAATCTTCTCATAAGCGCCGAAAGAAAATTTATGAGTATTTTAAATACAGGCAATTATATAGAGATTTATATTTCTTAAAATAAAAATAGGAAACAGAAAATGAGAGTTTTAAGAACACAAACATATAGATATCGATAAATTATTCCATTCAGTAAAAAAATATTTCGTGCTTGTTAGAAACGATTTACTCAAGTCATTGTTAAAATTTTTTGTCAAATTTTTAGTATATCTAAGTATTAATTTAACATAATACTATTGCGTTATTTGAATACTTTGTGTTAGATTGATATTCAACATTTAATATTAAAATAATATAATTTATAAGTAAACGAAATAACAATAATGTTTTTTAAAACAAAAATTGTAAGATAAATAAATGAAATGTATTAATTTAACATATTATAAATGTTAATTTTAATGAAGAAATATGATATTGCTTACAAATAGTGTCAGTGTTACGTCTTAATGTTAATTTTTTACATGACATTTGTGTGTTATTTTCTAACATATTTATCTTGTATTAATTTAATTTAAGCAAAAATTCGAATGGACTATTTGGGACATGTGAAATATGTTAAATTTAATACAAATTTTCTAACTCTCTCTCTCTCTCTCTCTCTCTCTCTCTCTCTCTCTCTCTCTCTCTCTCTGCGTGTGTATGTAATATATATATTGCTCTTTATAATTTATAAATTATTCTCTATAAAATATTGATTGTTTTTTTATTGATTTTTTTTATTTGAGAAAAGAGATCCTCTTATTTCCTTTTTTCCCGGAAATTCAAAGGATAAAATCAATATTGCATACTGATCGTCGAATTCTTCATATTCTTGTTTTTTTCGGCAATTCTTTCGTTGTCATTGCAAGAACAATTACACACATGATTGTGCCTTTCCTTTTCCTTTAAGTTTAATTATCTGTGCCCGATGTGCTGTACTCGATGGACTGCGACGACGTTTCTGCGTTCCCTCTTCTCCCCTCCCCCCCGCAATTAATGGACGCACTAGCGACTTGATCGCCATACACGAAAATCACCAGTGATGAAAGAAACGTTGGAAACTATATTCTGATGAAATTATGCGTTGCATCATTATTCACAAAGCTGAACCAGGAATTCTCATAATAAAATAAAACGATGGAAGATCTCAGTCAAAGATTAATTTATCAAAATTCGACAACAAAATATACAATATTGAGAAGCGCCTGCAAAAATAAACAGAAAATCTCTTTCAAACATCCGTCGAAAATTACAATAATTTATTTGGGACACAAAATTTACATTTCGTCTAATTACAAGATAATTGAGATATCCCGTACAGCTTTAAATGAACTCCCGTACGAGTCGTATGTAGATGCGTTTTCTGAGTCAACGTGTAGTATTACGCGCTATTATAATATACATACAAGTGTTTTTAACGCGTGCAGCGCATGTGTGTTTAAAAAGAAGTCGCTCGCTCGCGCGCGCGCGCGCGCGACGTGTGCAAGTCGGGTGATTAAAAGTGCTCTTTTTTGCTCTAATACTTTTCGCAAATAATGCAAGCGGCATTTGCCTGAAGCGGCTAACACAACGTGCGCGCAAAAAGATACCTGCTCCCGCCGTTGTCCTCTGCCCTCCCGCCTCTTGCCGTACCGTTCATTAAACAAGGAGAACGCGCTATCCATCCTTGGGTTAAATTATCGATACGGCGCGACGCCGTCGCATACTGATCGTCGTAAGCCAGATTAATGGAATTCTATTGGGAGCAGACGCGGCGTCGTTGGCCGCGCGTCCGGGAGACGACCTTATCAGCGCGCTATTTCGGTGGCGATGATAACGTCACTCGGAACGCGTCGACGACGTCGATCCAGCCGCTGCCAGGGCTGCCAGGTGCAGATCCTGAAATTCCGCCGCTCGTTCGTGCGATACAATCGGCGTACTGAAATAATGCTCTTTCGCAATCCCGTCAACGGAAACGCCCAGACATAAGCCGAATTAAGTTCGCCGCGTGATCACCGCAAACCCTGTATTATAGTCTTCGACGACCTAAAAACTACTGATAGGAAAATTTGTGATCTTAATCTTCTGCCTTTCTTATCTTTTTGCATCTGTTTGCATCACGATCAATTGCGTGTCGTGTTCTACGTATCATGTAATTAAGGAATTTGTTAAAACTTTTTGTAATGACAGAAATGTTGAATCGTACTGAAACGCAGTTTAAAATAAATGCAAGAGTTACTTAGATTCATTGATTATTAAGCTTTATGTGAGTAAGTGACACTTTTACAAATTCAGTTAGATACAGATCTGAAAATAATTTTCTTGGATCATTAAAATAATTTTGTAGGAATCTTAAGTATGACAAGCAATACAAAATGTTTTTATATTCTAGCAAATATTGTTGTCCTACCTAATTATTTTTATGGTTCAGCAAAATTATTTTTAGAGATCTGTATCTCTAGCTAAATTTTTAGATTCTTCAACAAAATTGCTCTTTCCGTGTGATTCATCTGCATCTCAGGTACAGTTTTTTTAAAACCTTATTCTAGAAAAGAAAAATTAAAAGTACTGTCTTAGAGATGCTTAGACGTTTCAAAGTTCATTATTTTTACTTTCCTTTATTTTATAATCTACAATTAATGTACATTTAACAATAACATAATGTACTAATAACAAATAAAACTATAAAATTAAAATTTTTTGGGACTTGTTAACACCTTGCCTACAAAAACTTTAAAAACCATCTATCTCTTATAAAGATTGAAATTTTTTAATTTACTGCAGCGATATATATTTTTTCGATCGAAAACAGCGACTTATATCTAATTTGTATAGCCTTGTCACGTTGCAAAGGAAGGAGCAACTGAATATTAATTTTCCGGCCTGTTAGAAAACTGATTGCAAAATATACGTGCTGTGCATTATCACAAAGTATATGTATATATTTTTTGGTTCTCAAGAGTTCGAGTCAAGCGCAATTTGAATTTAATATTAGCTGCGGCAAAAAAATGCATATTGATATTAAATCACTTTTGATCTATAGGCTTACGTCAAACATATAGTTTGAATCTGTTTACATCTCTTTACAATAAGTATGAAAAAATATTTGCAATTTTTCTTTTGTGTTTTCTGAATAAGACTTTAAAAAACTTTACGCAAATCTACTAACGGTTTGTGTTCTACGGAGATAAACCGGACGTTTGTCTTCTAAGATTTATATAAAGTTAGTTGAAACTTTAAAACCCGCGATAAACTAGATTTTAGGAACATGTTTTGGTTATATTCCATGAGTACGCTAAACGAACATAGTTTACATTATGTTACACGAGCTCGTTATTTAGCATGACACAAAAAAAGTTCAAGAATGTTACCGTTGCTTGTCGTCACGCGAAAGGGTGATCAGCGGAGGAAGCAACATTAAGAGTGGATCTCAGGAATAGCGGTTCAAGATTTCAGGAATGAACTGTGATCTCTGATGGAGCGATTATGTGAGAATATAACAATAAAAACAATTAACGTAATTAACTGTATTTATACTTTTTTTTTCATTACACTGAGAAAAAGTATTTGATATTTGTGGTAATTATAATTGTGTGGCAAAACATTTATAATTAAGAGCTCCATTTTTACAGTTATTACGGCTATAATGTTGATAATAATTATACTTATAATTCTTACAAAATGTGTATAGTTCGCGCACTAAAAATGACTATAAATTATAGTTCAATTATGCAACTATTTTTTTCTCTCAGTGTATTTTTTTCTCTAAATACTTTTTTTGGCACTTTAAAAAACCTGCTTATTTCTCAAATTAATATTGCTATTAATTCATCGCCGAGAGATCCGATTGCAGCACCTGCGTTTATCTCGGTACTTTCCTTTCCGCACGCGCTAAGTGCATAAATAGTTGAAAACGAAGAACTAGTTTTAACATACAGCTCGGCGTTAACTGCATCCCACGCATTCGTCTCTTCCTTCTCCACTTTGTCATTTCATGCTTGTTCCGCGAGCGTTTTAGTCTCGACCGTTGCATCAGGCCAGTATCAGACTACGCATTGAAGATTGAGATTAAAGATTGAAAGATCGAAATTTGACTAATCAAAACAAAAAGGAGATAAAATTTCTTTGTCAAAAACCACATTGGTCTCTCAAATGTCAATCTTTAATCTTTAATCTCAATGCTTGATTCTGGCTTTAGTCTTGTATCAAAACAAAAATAGATCTTCCTTAACGGTATATTCAATGGATGAATTCGCGATAAGTCGTTCAAATCATGGTGCAAAACCGATACGAAAAAGCGACTGGAAGCGACTCGAGAAAAATATCACGATATATCCGATGGATTGCGATAGACGTTACGAAATCCGTTGCAATCGATCGAGGGTTATCGCGCCGACACGGTGCTCGTTCAGCGTGCGATCGTAAAATCGTGATAACATTTTCGGCATGAATCATATATTCTTCTTCTTGGAGTTACTTGCCACACGTATGTGACGCAAGTGCGGGTGAAACATCCGCTCTTCCGAAATTATACCTACATATACACAACATGCGATCGAAATATACCAGCTATGTTTATATTACGTGCATATTTTCTGATAGGAATCTTTCTGTCTTTAAAAATAAAGTCTTAACTGAATTTTTAACTGCAGTACTATTTTTAAGAAAATTATATACGTGCAAAAATTATAAATATCTTTCATACGTGCACGAATAATAATTGATAACCATTGATATAGCACATTTTATTCGACATCCTAGAAACATTCTCAGGATGTTCAGAGGATATGCAGACGTCTTAAGAATGTCTTTTGGATCTGTGCTGTATGGGAATTTACACGGAAAGAACAGTGCTAAAGTATCTAAAAATTTAGCTACAGATTCAAAAATAATTTCGTTTGGACCTTTTAAAATAATTATGTAAGACGCTCAAATTAGTTGTTGGAATATCAAAATTTGTTGCAGCCATTATCCATTATATGCTTGAACCTATATAATTATTTTAATAGTTTAACAAAATAATTTTCAAATCTGCATCTAATTAAATTTTTAGATACGTCAACAAAATTTTTTTTTCATGCGTTGTAGAAAGTAAGATCTTATTCATGATCAACACGATTCTTCCCTTGTTAATGACGTAAAGCCCCTGCATTCAACTGCGAGGAGCGTCTAGACGCAGTTGTATTTGTTCGTTCGAGGAGGTTCCGGATCGCGCCTTAAATTCAGCTTATCTCGTCGCTTTCGTTTCTCAACATTCGTCGAATGTCGTGCTTGAATCGACCGATAGCGGCCGGCCTCGCGCGCACGTATATAAACGGGGTAAACGAACTCTTTGTAGCAAGCACGGAGGGGGGCACCGAATTGCGAGCCCAAAGTGCATCCGACGATAACGGAGACCGATATTATGCTCGTTTCGCAGCGATGTATCCGTTTCGTTACGTGTCGCGCGTTCCTTGCAGTCGCTTGCATGGTTGTTAAAAATTTTCCAGATTCACCTTGCCACGCCCGATCGACGGGCACAGATATCGCGCATTTTATTAATATTAATAACATCGTCCCCATGCGGAATACTTTTTATATTCTCACGTACCTATATTTTTTTCTCTCACTCTATATATCGTACATTTATCTTTAAAAATATTTCATATGTTTTTAACAATCGCAATCTCGTTCATATAGTTAGTAACGCGATTCCTGTATTGTACGCACTGCGTTAAATAATGTAGTATAAAAAAATTTATTTTTATCAAATTTCTTATAATCAATACTGAAAAAGAATTGGTCCAATTTTAATAAAATTGATAATACTAATATTTATAATTTCACAGATATTTTATAATTTAACTAATTTAACAGATATTTTATAATTTATCTAATTCTCTCTCTTTCTCTCCCCCCCCCCCTCTCTCTCTCTCTCGTCAATTAAAAACGGAAACATTTGACGTAATAGTAATTTATGTCTACTATTCTTAAGGTTTGTTTTAACGAGGAGGATTATGTAAAATAATGTAAAATAATATGCTTGAAAAGCTTCACATTATGTAGAGCTTTCTGTTAAATGCCTGCGAACTTTATTTGGTAAACTTTGCATTGTTTAGTCGTAATACTAATAAACCAAATCCAATCTCGGGCGTTGCTTAATATAATAGAGGAAAATATGAATAGTGGAAGCCAGGAAAGTAAGTAGATAGAGGATACGAAACAAAGCAATGTTTTGCATTCGCTGCCTCGCGTAATAATTACAATCAATTCACTCCGAGAGCGTAACGAGAAACGCGGGGCGTTGTATGAGTTGCCCGTTAAAATTTACGGGCAGACAATATTCATTGATATTATATGATATTAAAATTTATGGAATATAATATGTTTTACACGCGAAACATGGGACATTTTGCGCGGCTCTAATTGGCTAAAAATCACCCATTCCCTCGAATTTTAATGAAAAACATATTTAACGACGTAAATAAATGTATTTCGTAATACCATACATTATTATGGTCGCATTGTTTGCTTCTTATTACCGATAACATTTTTACGCGCGATCAAATTCCGCGATATTTAACGCCTCGATTTCAAAATAAAAAATTCTCACAATGTATGGTTTTTTTATCTGCCTCGCAAAGCGTGGAATATAACTTTAGACATATTGATTTATCGAGATTTTTATCCCATTCTACACTTATCGGATTATTCCATGCCAGCATTATATGAAAATTCAATTATTATTCTAAATTACATTATATACCCCATTTTTGGATATAAAGTGAAAATTACACGTAATATGAGAGGGAGATAATTTTATTTAAATCGCAAAAAATACGATATTCTTTTACTATCAACCAAAAATCCAGCAAACTGCCAGTTACCTCCAAATTACATAAAGCGATCCTATTAATGTATTTTCCTCGCAAAAATTAGAGACGCATGAATCAGATTCGAAAAAATTAACTTTATATGTTTCGTACAAAATCTTTCATAAATAAATATCAAGTTATTACATTTTATAATTAACATAATTAAACAGATTACAAATTTATCAAATATTTCGTCTTATTTGTAAATATCACTTTCTTTCTCTATTTACATATTTATATTTATACTTTATACATTTATATGATAGTTGATTTCGTTCCTTAACATGTAAAATTATATTTTAAATAATTAATTTGTTTAATTAAAAAACATAAAAACAGAGGGAAGAGAAGAGCAACCGAGCTTTACTCATTAGGTATCCGGTCGTCGCTGTTTCACCGAGGGTGAAACGCGAACTAGAATCTCGCCAATTCGCATCTACCAGCTAATCCAGCGAACGAGTCGCGCATTCGTATCCTCTCAACGTATAGGTATATACCGGTCATCCAGGTTAAGGTGTCATTCGATGCCCCATTACTTATCGGACGTGCGGAATCCTCGATGTACCATCAAGATGAGCGAGGAAGAGAGAGAGAGGAGAAGGTAGAGATGGCGATAGATAGAGATAGGAGAAAGAGAAAAAGAAAGACAGAGAGAAATCTCGATCCGATCGCGCCGGAGTGTCGATTCCATGACGACCTGGAAATCCTCGAGCGAAACTTCCTACCGCACGCAATCATGATCACAGTGATCGTCGACACGTGCGTTTCCGTGATTCAGTGATAGTCTAGTAGCAAGCCAGCGAACAATCCGCAACAACGATACTCGAACTTCTCGATCTTATTGAGCTGCTCACCGATCGTGTAGACTGGAAACGGTCTCACACTGTGAAACAGCCGTTTCGAAATTCCGTCGCGTATTAGCGAGCTCCGATGGCGAAACCCGTTGGTATAGACCTACTTTACGGTGTCATGCGTATAATTGCATAATTAACCTTTTTTTTTCCATTTTTTTCCCTCGCCACTGTGTTTTATGCACCGCGGGAACAAATTTCAATCTATTCGCCCGATTTCATCTATGTTCGATTTCGCGATACATTTTTCCAAATAATTTTTTAAAAGCTTTATAAAACACGTATATACGTGGAGATTTTTCGAAATTTTTCGCTATAAATATATGTGGAACTTTTATATATTTTAAAAGCGAATTCTGAAAATACGAAATTGTTAGAAATTTTTTAATTGGGGAAAACTAAACGGAGCGAATTTGTGGTTTTAACCAATTTTAAAGAAAAAATTCTACATGATAATTTATAGTTACAAGTATGTTCTTGATTAGTATGTGCATATGTGTGCGCGTGTGTGTCCCACTAAGAAATGTCGTGAGATGAAATTGCAAACGTTTTTTATCAGATGCACTTCACCGATTGGCCGGCTTTCATCGTATGAGAGTTAATAACGCGGAATGTCAACAATTTTTTAAGAAATATCTTATCGGTGGCTTTGAAGAAATACGAAGTGAGAACGTTATGCGTGAGCATAATTTGACAGCGTGATATAGCTTGATATCTTTTTAATTATCGAGCAATTAATATATCAAGATAAAAAGCTTTTCTTCTTATCTGAAAAGGATATCATTTTGAAATGTTTATTCGAGAAAACAACTGTCACGACTTTTCTGATTTCGAGGGAACATGTGTACATCTTTCGATGTCGGTAACAAAAGTTGAACGCATCGGAATTACATCGAGTTTTGTTTATGGAAAAACTTGTACGAATTCTCGTCGAACGAATTCCTCGACAAGAGTAAGATACGCTCAAGTTTTTTTTCTTTTGATCCGATGAATCAGCAAATTGCAGTACCGAGGATCAACTTATAACTAGTACGGTAGAAAAACAAATATCGAAATAACAAAAATAGACAGTATAGGACGGGACTTAGATTCAAAATTAGTAAATTAGGGGAAAACTTGCAAAAAAAAAAACCCCAAAAGAGATGCGCTCAATTAAAGCAATAAGGTTTAATAAAGTCTCGTCTGCTGGAGTCAAACAGAGCCGGGCTGTAAAGTCTCCCTGTCGAAGGAAATGCGTTCTCCGGTGAGAACGTAGAGAAGAAAGGAAAAAAAGAGACGTCAAATCGCCGTGGCCGTGCCTATTTCCAAACGGTTTCTATGCTCCTCGGGCGATAGTAGGAGGTCCTTCGCCTTCTCACGATGGCGACGGACGCCGCTAGTCTCTCTCTCGGTTCTCGCGAGAGTGAGATAACCGGAATACAGGTTTCTGCGGATAGAGTTGTGCCGTGACGACGACGCGGCGGAATAGTAGGGGGTATACCGGTAGAGATGCTAATGTCGGCCTTGTGCCAAATACCCGTGCTCCTGGTGCCCGTGTACACGCGCGTATGCATACACGCGCACATAAACGAGCGCGGGTACACGCGCGATCGATTGCGATCGTTGATCGGCATCGACGGCGACAAAGGGCGCCGAAACTGCATCGGTGGTATAGAGTCATCTTCCCCGTCTTTCGACGCTGATAAGGCGAGAGGTAGCATGCAGTTATCGGTCATCTGTCGTTTGCTCGAGTTTACGAGACTCTAATTGGAGTAATCTTTGCGCTTATAAGCTGATACGCGCTTATCTTTACTCGCGAATTTGTACGGTATGTCTCGTTGTTTTTATTGATGTCGGGAGAATTTTTGTAATTTATGCAACGTGAAAAACAGATCATGACTGCCTTTAGAAACTGCATTTGTTTTTCACAGATTAACATTTATAAATAATATTTAAATTAAATATATAAAATTTAATTTATTTCACATCAGTACGCGCATTAAATGGAAAGTACTGCAAATTGCATTAATTTTACTAGTCACGTATAGTATATCGTATTATAAAAAAGAAATATATTCGAGAAATTTTAAATACAAACAAATATTAATTTATAACAGTTGTACTGCAAAAGTATTAAAGCTTTTTGCGTGCTTTTGAACTCTTAGGAATGAATACTCTGCAATGTAATTTATCATGCATGCATGTGCATTTTAATGATCGATACTGGTAATCGATTCGAAACTATTAATGCTGCAAGAAATTGATTTTTTGAACTACATACATCTCGTGGAGATAATCAATGAATACGCTTACTTCAAAGCAAATATATCGACAAATGTAGGATATAAATAAAACGCTTTTTGAAACTACGTGAAATACCCAGAAGATTATCATTATGCTAATTTGAAAACGTGAGAAATTCTCCTCAAGGAGTTTAGGAATGTACTTCGCAGTGTCTAGCACACGCCATTCTTTATTATTCACGATGTTATCCACAAAAAAAAGATACATTTTAATAACAATCGGTGTATCCCAAGCGCATACATAATTTTAATTTCACTTTTAACGTATTCTTTTTAGCTACTTGCGCTATTTGATTGAAACCCAACCATCGCTATCATCAGACGAACAAGAATTGTAGTCTGATCAAAATGTAAAGGATATAAATAAATAGAATAAAATCAACTTTATCTTAATCTTACATCTCTATAAGAAAAATTACAATGAAGAACGTAATACGCATAATAACGCGCGATGTACAAATGTAAGATAAGGTAAATATTAAAAGCAAAGTAATAGTTTAAAACAGTTAGGATAAAAATAATCTCAAGTATGAAAGATTGAAATAATTTAAAGTATAATAAATAAATTATTAGTTTTATGTAATTTAAATCAATATACCATAAAAAATAATCATTGTTGTTCAATATTCATTTACTTAGATCACATATTAAATAATAATTTAGATCATCGTTTGCAATGTCTAATTCTCGTTTCTACCAACGTAGATTAAATTTACTCTCTGTTCAATTTATTCATTTTTTTCTAATTCTAAAAATAAGACAGAAATAAGTTGAATCAAAATTACAGTTAATCTACATTGATGGAAATAAGAGTCTAGTTTACAAATAAATGTCTATTCTAAATTATTATTTTTTTCTGTTTAAATAGTGTATATGCATATATATATGTATACATTTTATAGTGCGATTATTTGAATCACGAATAAAAATATAGTCCAAATATAGAATTTGATAACAATTTAATTAATGCTACAAGGAATACAATTCAAATATAAAATATATAAAATAAAAGGCTTGGAAACCGAGCAAGATATTTATGCTAAATAATTAACGAGATTCATAACAAATATTATTAAAATCGTGCTGATTTAATGATAAGTGCATTACGGTCGCATTATTTTAAGCCTATTCTACAATTGCATAAGCGTAATTATAAATGATTGTAATTGTATCAATTCACCAATCACAGTCGAGTGATGAAGAAAATTTCCATCTGTGATCAATTCTTATTTATAGAATGGGATTTAGAATCAATTCTCAATTTTTTTTGAAGAAATTAATATCACAAACGAGCACTGATCAAATCAGCTTAATTAAATCAGAGCGCGTATGCTTGAAATTGTCGGAGGCTGCGGTCGAGTGCATAACGGCATGCATATTTCCGCGATTTCGTCATGCTAGCAAAAAAAAAAAAAACCTTGAATTACGTAAACGGCGGAGATTCAAAGGGTAACTGTGAACATTCGTTAAGAGCGTTAAAAGGAACGAGCCAAAGCCGGTCGAAGAGAAAAATCGTCGATCTTTGTTGTTCTCGCCTTATCGACTGCATATCACCAATCGCAATTGCATCGTGCAAGAAAGAAGGTTAGACCGGGCCGCGTTGAGCACGGTGCGAAAATCACGTGAAAAACTGGCTGTTCTAGAAATGGACCAGCCTGTCAGTGGCACAAACCGCTCCTGACGTGCACACGCATACGCGTGCGATCATTGAGACGCATTATCGGCATCGCCGATCGACGGGAGGGAGTTCAAAATGTGTACTGAAGTTGATTTTCTGGCGCGCCAATCTAGCGTGCGGGATCAAATATCAGCGGATCAGTCTCGAACGGTTACGTGAATACGTACTTACTTGTCTTTTTTACTGATCGTTAGTCGCGCGATACAATCGTATCCGAAGCGTTTATATCTACGTATCGCGAGTAGCATAATATTCAAACGATGAATGATTAGCCTGATATATATCGTTTATCTTTGTCATTGAATAATAGCACTCATCCACGATTTATTTTGATTGCCTTATCGTCGTCTCAATCGTCAGGTTTCCATCGCGGGAACGTTGACTTTTATGCCAAGATCTATACGTAACAGCACGCTGTAAATAAAGTACTATCATTTTATGATTGTTTTAATGACGATTTTAATTTGACAAATTACCTCGGTCGTAAAGCGCGTCGCGATCAATTAATCGACAGTTTGATTGGTACCGTAATGTAGTCATAACGTAACATTATGAATCCTCGCAATGTAATGCCGCTTAAGCTTCGCTCGAGATCAGAGAAGCAAACATAACGCTTTTCTTTGCTACGACTCGAAAGTAGGTGCCCGCCGGTTGCGATAAAATCGTAGAAAATAACCTTTGAGTGACTGGTTTTCCATCGGCTTCTAATATCCCGTGCCAATCTTCCCGGCAATCGCATTGCGAAATGCCCTTCGAGGAGCCGCGCGTCCAATTTCTCGAGACACTTCGTAACATCATGACTCGCCACTCGACCTAGTCTCCGTTTCATCGAACAGATCGGAACAGATTTGCCGATTGGCATTCCGTGACCGCGAAACCGTCTCTTAAGAGCGTCGAAAGCTCTTGGTAATCGAAAAATTGTAATACCTTTCGGTAAAATTTAAAATAATTTATTAATTATAATAATTTATTCTATTTATTGGATTATTCATTTATAATAGCTGTTTTATTATTATTAACTTTGTGTTAAATTTTAATAAATGTCATTAAGGTGCTAAGTATTTCAGAATTTATACATAATTAATCGATCGTATTCTTCAACTATCTTTTGACCTATTTTTAATTTTAAACTTTATATCGTAAGCAAAATCTAGACACATCGTAGAGAAAACTAAATTATCTTTATCATAAATCGTTTGTTTATTAGAATGTCTAATAAAAGCTAACAGTATCAGTATGTATTTATGTTATCAAGTTTTTATTATTGTGGGATTTTCCACAAAGCATTTATAAATCCATCTCATGTACATATATTTGCACATTTAAGAATTTGCAACGCACAATATTTCGATCGTGAACACAATTCTGATTGCATAATTTATAATTTTAAGAATACTCTTGTGACGCACTTCGAAATCTTTTTACGTGACCTGTTTTGTTGCAAAAAATCACAGCAAATAAATTAGATATTAAATGAGCGTTTAGCTAGTTGAAAATTTCTTTTTTGCAAAATTATGTTAACTAATGCGTTATACATTTAAAAGATCATAAACTTATAATCGACAAGATTTGCAGCGGAAATATGTGAACTTTGATTTTGAATCATTCGGTTTTCAGTATTAATTGTAGCAAAAAAGAAGCGACGTATTTATACGGAAGTATTAGTCGGAAGTATTAGTATAGCCTTGTAAAGAGGAAGCCTACCGACATTGAATTAGATGCATTGCAACTCGAGACATTTTTCTGATTCGACCTGTTAAATTTCTCAAGTGATTCCTAGTAAATCGACCTTCGATAATATGTTTAACGTATCGGTTGGAGTTCTACGGTTAGAAGGGAGATATTTTATAATTAGTTGCAAGAACCTATGAACTTTAAACGTTTGCTGTTAGACTCTGGTAACGCTCACATTTGTAATCATTTTCCGATTGAGAGTAAAAAAGAATTTTAATCATCTTAAAATTATATGTTTGCAGATTTGCAAAAAAATAGTATTTATGCGTCTGTAAGAAATATGAATATTAAGCATGATCACTTGAAAAAAATTCAATTATAAAATGCTACGTACATACAATATTTTAAGTGCAAAATTTTAAATAATAGAAGAAAAAATTTAGAAAAAAATATAATTAAAAAGTATTTATTATATATAGATTATTATTTACATATATAACACATATATATACAAAGAAAGTTTAGTAAAACAGATGAAAAGTCCAATCAAAAACAGTCCAATGAAAATCATATTTGCAGCAGTTAATATTTCAGAACATAAAAAATTCAATCAAGATTTTTCCATTTTCTATTTACAAAATGTTTTTTTTTATCTCAAAGTTATAATATTGCAATGCAAATCGTTCGTAAGAAAAAGAGCTATAAATCCGAACAATCACTCGTTTTTGTGCAAGAATCCAGAAAACCATACTTCCCGTTCCATATTTGTCGAGAGATTGAACGTTTCGCATCCATCTCAATACTCGATTGGCATCGCAAAAATGTCGGGCGATGCGATAAATCTGCAAATGCCAATCGGGGAGGGGACGGGGGGAGGGAGGGGGGAGGTACGGACGACGCATTAGAAATCGTCCTGCAAGACGTGCAAATTTATTATGCGGATGCCGGAGGATCACGCTGACGGAGGCCGCTGGCGCAAGTAATAATCCTCGAGCATTCTCTAATGCAACTTGGGGAACCGGGCGGCCTCCAACGGCCTGAAATCATTCCCCCGTGGCCCCCGCGGTCCAGCCCGGTCCGTGGGCCCCCTTCTGCCCGTAAACCCTGTGCTCAGCCCCACTCTCTTTTACTGAGACAGAGAGGAGAACGCGCCATCTTGCCTAGACCGCGGCATATGCGCTGCCGAATGCCGTCACACGCACACAAGTACAAGATTCTAACGTGACAAAGAAACTTCTAAGTCTCGTTGTCGTGGCTAGCCCGTCCCTTCCAAGCAGACGAGCCTACCGCCTCTCGCTCGTTCGCTCGCTCGCTCGTATCGTTCAGAACACTTGCGCGCGCGCAAGAGAAAGAGAGAAAGAGAGAGAGATAGGACGACGACTTCAAGGACGGCGCTCGCGCCGATCGATCAAGCCGGTCGGATCGTTCACGATGCTCCAAGGAAACGATCCGTCACGGAAATTCAGGGATACTGCTCTTCGCGTCTCGATGGAAGGCATGTCATTGCTGGTGGACGGCAACACGAGAGAGGGCAGTGACGGAATCTGACGGGACCTGAACGAGTTTTTCGTCCGTGGCTTTAATATCCCGCCGTGAATAAATTAATCCCGTAGGCGGCGCGCCGCCAAGATCGTGGCTCCATGTCCAGATTCCTCGATTCTCGCCTCCGTCAGCTGCTCTAATTTGAAAGAGAAGAGAAACCGCGCGCAAGGAAGCGATCGCTTGAAAGACGATCGACGTATTTAAGGACGTACGATAGATGTATGTGGCATATATATTTATATTCATACTTTAAACAAATTATATCTATACGAAAGGTGTGTTTTATAACATTCTATTTTTATTGAAAAACATATTTTTATAGTTTATGTACTTTATTGTTATTATTTTTGTTATAAACTAAAATTTAAGAAATAATAACAATAGTATTTAAATATTTTTGTACAAGTATTTTAAATATTCAAAATGACTTATACAAAGATTCATTGCGATTCACCAATTAGTTACAAAGATTTTTAAAATAAGTAAAGATTTTATTTATTTACAAGACAAGTAATGTCTACATCGCAATATAACTTTATATAAATCATTTTGAATGCTTAAAGTATTGGGTTGTTCGGAAAGTAATTTCGTTTTTTCCCGACAGAGGATTTAATTGTATTTTTTCGAACCCAACTTCACACTTAAGCCGCATAATCATTATATGTTTTGACAGCTGATATAGCAAGGCTTGTGAAAAAGTTCAATTGAATCTACGCAGTAGTTTTTGATTGGTGCTCTTTTAAATATGGAGAGCAATAAGCAGCATTTTCATATTTTACTTTTTTACTATAGAAAAGGTAAGAATGCTGTTCAAGCCAGAAAGAAATTAACCGATGTGTATGGAGAAGATGTGTTGACAGTACGCCAGTGCCAGAACTGGTTTGCAAAATTTCGATCCGGCAATTTTGATGTCGAAGATGCACCACGTTCTGGAAGGCCAGTTGAAGCTGATAAAGACACGATAAAGGCATTAGTTGATGCAAACCGGCGAATAACAACACGTGAGATCGGTGAGAGGTTAAATTTATCGAATTCAACTGTTTATGACCACTTGAAAGGCCTGGGTTTAACCTCGAAGCTCGATATATGGGTTCATTTTCACAAAAAAAAAAAAACGAAATTACTTTCCGAACAACCCAATATTTATACAAAAAATTTAATCCAGACGGTAAACTGTCGCTAAATTTTTTATATCACTTTTAAATTGCGATCTAGAATAATCTCTAATTTTTTCATAATTCTTTTATTATTTTGAAATATCGATCGTACCTCCTTAATTCTGTGGATATGTCCAAGTACACTACTTACATAATACATTTGTATGATGCAAGATAAAGCGGAGTAATTTAGATAGCTTAATAGAAATTTTTTAACTGTATAAAAGATCGGGGTCACATAGTATATATATTCAATCAAACATACAGAATGTATACTATTAGTACAATAGTTAGCAGCGACCTTGATCATTTATAAAATTTAAATAATTTTCTGTTAAACTATCCTAATTACCTCGCTTTACCCTATCGGTCAACTTTGTGCCTCTTGATTTTATTAATCGATAAGAAACGGTAAACGCGGATGATACCTGTTCAATACATCGAGCACGAGAATTATCCGTACGTCACCGAATAGATAATACCTCAGAAAATTAATTAAAACAGGTGATAAATTATAATATAGTTAGAAAAATCTGTTTGCGATATATACAGGCAATTATCATACCGACGATAAGCCATAAATATCGAGATGGCCGACGAACACGTAGCTCTGTGCGTGCAATGTACCGCGCAACTTGTACAGGGATTGCCGAGTAGGTATACCACAGGGCGCAGTACCATGTCTCTGTAGCCGGCCGTGTAACCCGTGATGAGACTACGCGTTAATTAATAACGCGATCATCGCTTCCGGTATCAAGCGGTGCAGCCGCCGCGTTGTCGTGAGATGACGATCTGTCGACGGAAAGTGCAACGAGAGAATACTCGCGCGCGATTTTCAGAACGATCAATCGATCGCGAACGATATCGCCCGCCTTTTTTGTACAGACGTAAAACTCAGCGTAACGAATCGGAAATTATACGAGGGGCAATGCGTTCGCGCGACGGTAATATAAATGAGCGTGTTTGAGCGAACGTACGGCGCTCTGCAACAGAGCGCTTCCAGCGGTGCAACGGTGATTCCGAGCGAAATCGAAGTAAAATTATAATCGACTCAAGAATACAATTAGCATTTCTGTTGCAATATTGTGCCACTCGAACGTAAAGTAATTAAACGTAAAGTCTCCAAAGTAGTATATCTAATATTTCCTTTGTTTATTTCGTTGCTCTTTATCTATCGCTCATTTGCTACAACGGCGCAATTAAAACAAAATTTCTCAAAAATAAATTTAAATGTTTTAAAATTTTGCAATTTTTTCTATAATCGATTATAGGGGAGTAAAAGTATATATTCTTTTAAAATATATTCTTTTATTTCTCCATGTTCCCGTTTTTTTTTGCAAAGGATTCAAAAATTATAATTAGTTATGTTAAATGAGTGATATCCACTAATATTAGCAAATCGAATAATAAAAATATATAAAAATAAAATTAATAAAAAAAGATATCGGAATATATATATATATAAAATTAAATGCATTTTTAAATAATTCATTATCATCGTGAATTTCCTCTGTCAAAATTATATTCAGTGAGTGTTCCATATCTCGTGATAAAATCTGTCATATCAAAATACGATGAGAACTCAATTCCGTGAATTTTTTACGGAAATATAACTTATAATGCAAAATATATAATACTAGTCATTGAACTAGAATAGTTGATATCGTTGAAGTCCAATATAAGCAGTATAATTATATGCTGCTAAATGGAACGGTGATAACTGCTACTTATCCTATTTTAAGATACTTATATATTCACGCTTTTATGTTGCTATCGACACAATGCGTTAAAATGGCCAAATTATAGTCATGGCATACCCTAGTAAAAATAAATATAGTTTTTCTAGATATCCATCTAGTTACTAACTAATATTACTGTATTCTCATTAGTTGTAAATAATATTGCGTAGAAAATGGACAAGAACTTGATAAAGCTTTATTCAATAACTGAAGCAGTTTACTTAGTAAAAATATGTGCAATTTGCGTATACTTGCCCAATTATTATCTATTATTTAGTACAATATTAACAGATTATTTTAAAAAAGTTAAAATATTACGTAGTCCATTTATTATCCTGTTTTTATTAACTAACAATAAATAGGTACAGATTTTGAGCATCTTTTGTAACTGCTGACAAAGCGTTACATCTTGATTAGAATCCTAAATAATTTTATTTCCTAATTACTAGACAGAGTTAATATAACTGTCCAATAACTGCTTAAAAAATGCATGAAATTTCTATCGGAATAGTATTCAGGTCTCTCTTTTCTCTATAGAGAATTTGTATTTTAAACATTGTAAAATTTATCTGTAAATACATGGAAAGAACGATTTTGATGAAGTATCTGAATATTTAACTAGATACAGATTTAAAAATAATTTTGTTAGATCTTCAAAATAATTTTGTTTCAAAACAATTAATCACGTTTAATTTATGTGTACTTCTTAAACATAACAATAACAGAGAGTTAGACCGAATAAAACAAATAAGAAAAAGAATCCTATCCTTTTGAATCTTGATGTTTGATAATATTCATATAAATTTACAAATATATTTTTTTAATTCTATAAACTGCACGCTGATTTGATTTGAAATGTTTTGAAACGTAATTGCAATTAAAAAATTGTCACAAATTAACTTAATTATAATAATGATGCTAACAAGCATCTTAAAAATCTGCAAAGAACTAATTCTTTCTCTTATTTCAAACATAAATCCTATGAAAAATATGTGCGAACATTGTAGTTTTATCTCTTCAAGTTAAGAATTCATACAACTGTCATTTAGAGTTTTCTTTCTATTTAGGGGATTTCAACACCGAGAGAGTGGCAAATTAAAATGAATTTTAACGACATTAAGTACTTGCTAAGAACTTTCCAAGATATCCAAAATCCGACATTCATCACTGTCAACTTACGTTCAAGCACGTATGCGCCCTAAACTATACGCGCGTGTCTACAAACTGCACGTTTTTCTGCCCTGATGAGCGACAGTGACACAGAGCGATGTTTCGCGTGCTTGCCAGTTTCATTCCGTCCCGCGGCGATGCGAGAATCGCACGTTGCGCTAAAAATGGCGTCGTACAATTAAAAACGATACTTGGGGCGCTATCGTTCCGAGATCGTTCGCACGATTGCTGTCGCGCGCTGCATACATGCGATTCATTTCTTTCGAATTCCACATCAGTCTACATAATAGTGTCCACGGTAATAATAATGCATCGTTCGCGTGCGACTGCCGCTGCATCTAATTCAGTAACCCTTCCGTATTAAATCCGGTTCTCCTCGATAAGACGACTCAAAGGCGCTGATTCGGTGATTCATCGGCATGAATTTATGACTGTGTTGGTAGCGCCTCGTGAATTACTTAAGTGACAGAGCGTATGGGGAAAAAATTCAAGAATATTTTACTAGGTCATAATTAATGCATTCTTTGACAACTTTGTAGATGAAGTTAAATTTTTTCATATTATTCTAATTAACGAAAAACATACAAAGATTATTTCTTATATTTTCACGAATCTGTAATTATTAAAGATAATAATATATTTCTCCCCCCCCCTCTCTCTCTCTCTCTCTCTCTCTCTCTCTCTCTCATGTTGCCACGCAACATTTCTCACAGCTTATTTATTTTACTTTATTTTCCTGAATAACATTTTAAATAAAGAATTCCAACATATCAATTTACAGAATCTCTATACTTTAGTTTGCTGCTGCGGAATGAAATTCCACCGAATTTTCCGAAGTACTTGCTAATCGAATTATATGTATTAACAAACTATGTCATCGATTGACCTTGGAATCAATCAAAGTGGAAAACGTGCCTCTATGACGTACCTAATAAATGCGTGCTGTCGCCGGTTAAACATAGTGAGACGATTGACAGCGACGATTGTTTCTTGTCCACGTGGATGGCTTTACATCGGAAAATACACGGGCTGGCTACTTCTCGAACTGTACCACCCGGCATCGGGCTCGCACAAAAGTAGCACAACATACATAAATATGCTCCTTCGACAAGGACGAAACGCGTGACATATTACTGTAAAAGACATATCATTCTAATCATCTTTCATACTGCAGGCGCTACTTACCGTTACTACTACTCGTCGAAATATATACATTGTTTCAAAAAACATAAATAAAAGTTATTTTAGTACTAAAATAGTTCTCAAAATTTACGATTTCCATAATGTAACAGTCAAGAACAAACGAAATTATGACCTGATATCGATTTATGTTCGACATTCTAGAAGCAAGATTAAAAACGTAATTTTCTACAAAAATAAATTCCTAGCTATTTATCGGGAAAGTAGGAAATGCCAATACTGATCAGACGATTATTGCTTTTAGCAGAAAGAGAAGATATTTCATAGTCGAATTTCACGAACTTTGCTTTTATAATAAAAAAACGCGATACAAAATACGACGGACAAGATTAAATTGACACGATAATGTTCAACAAACTCAGACATTAAAAAAATAAAAAATATCACGTACAAATATGTCCGAATATATGCATTTAAAAAAAAAACACACAAACCTAACCGCTCAATTGCTCACATTGTTCTCGCATTCGCATATTTAACAATCGTTATCAGCTACACTTTTGTGGGCCGTTCGCCGAACGTGAAGACAGAACGCTACCAATTACCGGCAAAAAAAAGAGCACAAAAGCAGTACAGTACGCTCGCTGCCTTTGTTCCCCATCGTAGTGCACCGTCACGTGGTTTATCTTTGTCATGAAACAGCGTCGATGTTCACGTGCGCGCAGTTAGATCGAGCGGAGGCCCGCGCATCGACGTATGTCTCCTTTATTTTTAATCTGCGCTTCAAATCACGCCACGCCACGCCGCGTACCCGCGACGCGCGTCGATGTTGTACTCGCAAATATCGATTCTGAAAAGCGCCGAACAATGGCGCTTATTTTCTGTTTTCAATGGCCATTGTGCCAGCCACAGTCGCGGACAGCAACTGAGCGTCTTCTGTCCACCCCCGCGAGCCCCCGTCGTCCTGAGCGTCCCACATTTTTGCGCCCGTCTTCGCGCGCGTCCTCTTTAGCGCATTAACACTCATACATAATATTCAACAACAATTGAAATGAAAGAAAGAAAGATATATCCGTCCCGCAAATTGATATCGGTTGAGAGTTAGCGCTGCCTAAAATTTTTAAAATAGAGAAAAGATAGGAGATATATAAAAATAGTTTAAAGAAATATTTAAGCGGAGCTGATGGAAATATATATTTCTGGCCATCGCGACTGCACGAATATGCGACATTTTTAAAATGAATTTAAAGAATTGCTCAAGTAAAACATGGGAAAAATACGATGTAGTTGAAGTATCTTAGAATTTAGCTTAAAAAAATACATATCTGAAAATAATTTTATTGGACCAAAATAATTATGTAGAACGGTCAAATTGATTATTGGAATATCAAAATTTTTTACGGCATTACTCGTCATACTTGAGTTATCTACATAATTATTTTGATAATTTAATAAATTATTTTTAAATCTATATTTAATTAATTTTAAGATATTCAAAATTATTCTCTTCACGCGACCGCTCGATTTATTCGGGCAGACGCAATATGCGTTCTTTAATAATTCTTGTAATGTTCATTACCTTGTCGAATAAATGTCCGCCTTGTTACGACGCGCATACATTACTCGCTGCAGAACCCGTTCTCAATGTTGCAATTAATGACAGGCGGCGCGTTTGCAACTCGTGATTTTATTCTTCCGCGCGATTGACGTGATTCGTGTAAAATCACTGATTGTAAGAAATGAAAACGATAGGCGCAGCAGCACATCGTCATCTCACGAATAGGGCACGACGCAAGAATCACACAGATCCCAGAATATATTGCAAAAGCGATGAAGTAATTTGACGACGCTGTATGCAAAAATATCCACGTGCTTTCTGCTATTTACTCTACTTCCGTTCCACGTTTCCGTGACGAGTAAAATGAGTCTCGTTTTTTTTTTCTCTATTATGCAAAATAGGTCGTCTAACACGCAAACATCTTTTTAATCTCTTTAATAGAGATTTAAAGGTTTATTATTTTCATTACTGTGTGTATAAAACATAGTGTTATTCATATATAAGGAACATCGTGTTCTAAAGATAAACTTCAAGCTATCCATAAATATTTTTATATTATATAAATCGAATTTTATATATTATACATAAAGATGTCATTTCGTCTAATCATTAACAAGTGGTTCCGTTTCAATCAGGTTAATTTGAATAATTAAAAAATTCGTACCATAATTTTTTTGGTAAAGTATTTAAAAATTTAGCTAGATATATATAGATCTGGAAATATTTTTATTGGAGCATCGAAATAATTATATAGGAAACACAATACAAAGGTTTTGACATTCTAGCAACCAGTTTAAACGTCCTACATGTTATTTTGATGATCCAACGAATTATTTTCAGATCTGTATCTAACTAAATTTGTAAATATTTCAGTAAGTCGTTCTTTTCGTATGAAAAATGATCTCAAAAATGATTTCAGCATCATTAATATATGAAGTACTTATATGAGATTAAAATGCGATTTTTTTCATTTTTAAACTTTTTAAATTTAAATAAAATTCTATAATATTTTAAATCTTTCACTGTTCCTTAAGGTTCTCAATTCATTTTAATCGAAATACGTCAAGTAAAAAAAATATCTATAGGCCATATTTTATTTTAATTATTAAATAAACAGAAGATCTTTTTTACGTAACATTCGCAAAAATTAAGAGAAAGATTATCTCAGTAAATTATAGGATAAAGACCAAAAATTTCTAATTGCGTCACTAATATCATACTTTTCTTTGAGACGTAGTACTCACACGCGAATGATAATGGCTTAATGCGCGCAGAAGTTTTAATTGTTGTGCTCGAGAAGAGCGCGACAACTCGTAAAAGCACCCGAAGCAAATGCTCTCGTTCATGTCATGCACACTTTGTCAAGGGACAATGACGAACGATCGTAAAAGATTCATCGCGAAACCAGTCATTTGGAGCATCGATCGGATCGCTATAGTTGATGTAAAGACATCGTCCGCCATCGTGGAGAACGCAGGCAGATTGTAGCAGTTCACGAATTTTATCCCTAATATTTAGCAATTCTTTTTAACTTATTGCAATATATAATCATAATATATAATCATAATATTTATATTAAACGATTTTTATATATTAATACATAAATAGTCTAATATTTATAAATATTAACACATAAAAAAAACCCTTAAATTCTTCTGTAATTGTTTTCCGTATAGATTATATACATATTTGATGTAACTTTCACAAATCTATTTTTAATCCCAAGATTAAAATAAAAAATAATTTAACACGTATCGATATGATGAATAACAGTAGAGTTATAGAATATGTTATGTTGATATGTAATGTATAAATACATCGGAATTATATAGCAATGTTCCAAATAATTAACATTTAATAATTATTACATGCATTCTTATTTGTCCTTTAAGCGGGCATTAAACCAGAACTTTTATGTATAATATTTTATATATATATCCATGTAACTTTCACAAAATTTGATAAATAAAGATAGCTAGTGAATAAATAATGAATAATAAATAATAAATTATTCACCCCACGGTTGCTTCGCTGGTGCACAATACACTCCCCGCGCCGTTTTCTGTTCCTCTCTAGTTGCTCCGTTTCTTTCTAACACTACAGCAGTATAGCATAACACTTACTCGCAAAAACACGGCTAATTACGTTCCCGCGGTACTTCTGATAATCGCATACGACGCGCGCTTTATTACGCGTCGTGATGCCACTTGCGATCGATTCCTTTCGTACATTCCGTTAACGACCGTAGAGCTCAAGAATGGCGCATTTTATTCTGAACGAGAAATACAACGCAATTAATGAAACGGAGTTAATTAAAAAATGCAACGACGCTATTCAAAAATAAACGACTGAGATTGCTTCAACTTCAAATGTATACAGGATGATTTTATAATAACATATTTCGTCACCCATCATGAGCAAGTAGAGGGAATCGAACTGAGTCGAAAAGTTCTCTACCATTTTACAATTTTCGCAATATAGTTAACAAGATATTAATTATACTAAAAATTGCCAAATATTGGTCTTGAATAATTTTTTACTCAAATACTATCAACTTTATAGAAAAGCTGCAAGAGATAAAAATCATTTATTTTCTTCTCATAAAGTTCTGAGAATTTTTTCAGAATTTTTTAATACCGTATTTTCATGTTGGTAAAAATAAGAAAATGCAGTACTAAAAAGTTGATAAAAAATTCTGAAAAAATTTTTAGAATTCTATGAGAAGAAAATAAATGATTTTTGTCTCTTGCAGCTTTTCTATAAAGTTGATAGTATTTGAGTAAAAAATTATTCAAGACCAATATTTGGCAATTTTTAGTAATTAATATCTCGTTAACTATTGCGTAAACTGCAAAATGGTAGATGACTTTTCGACTCAGTTCGATTCACTCTACCTGCTCATGATGAGTGATGAAATATGTTAAAATCACCCTGTAAATCGTGCAAAATATCCATAGCTTCAACAACTAGTCGTCTCTTCAATATGTTTACGAGTCATTACTGATCGCTAACTCATAGAGAATGATCGCGTTCCTTGGTACTTGTAGTAATCGCGTTTCGAGATATAATAACGTGATGATTCTCACAGCGTCTCGTGCCCAACTGAACGAGTTCTGCCACACGAATGACAACAAAAGGCAGTCGTAAATTTTTCTGAAATGTAATGAAAAATTTATGTACTTTTCACAAAAAGATTTTACTTTTCACAAAAAGATAAGAGTTATGAAATAAGCGTAACCTTACAACAACTATATACATTTTCGCCGTCGTTTCCGAAAACATTTACTTTAGTGTCTCGCTTAAGCAGTATTGTCCGACTTTTAAGGTATATCGCATGCGATTTACATGTGAATACGTACTATGCTTCACGTTAAAATATCATTTACAAATAACATTTCAAATGACCTGGTTTACAAATTACTTGTGAAGCTCATGATTTATTCGTAAGCTCAGTAGAAATGTTTTAAAGCGTATAAGAGATTTAAATACTCGCTTCTGATTCTTCCCTTTTTATACATCGCATTTTGTGTACGCGATCAAATTTATTAATTCGACTAGCTAATGTAAAATAAAACAAGAATAAAAACTAATTGTATAAAATAAAATAGAAACTTCAGATCCAATATTTTCAAAATATTAACTTATGATATACATCTTAACCCACTATGTAGATCTTTTTTACGATTGCCACATCGGATTAGCACTAATTGCCAATTGGTTCAGATCGTGCCGATTACGTTAACGCTTCATTCGAAATAAAAGGAATCTAATGCATACACGATGCGAATTTACAACACATCGGAACGTAGCGGAATGACCGCGGGGTCTCCAATTCCGAAATTTGCTCGCAGCATCACGAGACTCGAAATTACGTGGCCGTACCGTAAATTTACATATGCGGAATCGCGATTCTATAGGAACAGATGTGTGTCTCGCTTCTCGACGGAGAAGCATCGTGTCGGAGTTACAATTTGCGAATGCACACGGCAGAACGGACAAAGTGAAAGTGCAACGAGCTCTCCGTGCGAGCGACTCTCCAGTGTCTCGGCGAACCAGGGAGCGCAGAACCTTCTGACCTTGTCCCAAATACTGCGACTGACTGACTCGGGGGTCTTGGTGTACCTGGTCGACCACCGGTGACGATGTTTGTAGTTTCAGCTGTACACAGCGTGCGATTCTTGCGTGTATTGGTGAACCTCTAACTCTTTGTCTCGGTCCACCATCGCGCTTCCTGTCGCGCACGGAAAGGTAGGAACTCGTTGGAGAGTTGCATAAATTCACGAGCGTGCGAGATTCGGTTCTTGAATGAACGCAAAGTATAAAGGAATTTGATACCAAAGGCTATTCTTCGATTGTAGCTCGAAAGAGATTATAATTCAATATTGATATCTTTTTTTGTTATTCGATTTAACTTTTTGCTAACCATTTTATCTAATATCTATAAAGATTTTTCGTGAAAATGTAAGAGCGAAATTTCCACTTCGCGTTAGTAATTAACTCCTTCTGGCACGAATGAATTAAAGAATCGCTCGCTTCTCTTTTTTCTTGATTCTCATTTTCTTGATCAAGAGATGCAGCAGTAGCACCTCGCTTCAAGTGTATTTTTTGTATAAAATATATTCTTTCAATCAAGAACAAGAAACTACAACGTATTCTTTACAGGAATGAAAATGTTTTTCTAAAAAAAAATAAATCCTTTCTGAAAATATATCTTTAAATATGTTAATATTATCGAAAGATATAAACACAAAAATTTTTTCTGATTACAACATTGCAATAATGCAAATAAATGCACTTGATATATATCTTTTATTACTTAAATTTGATGTATTTATCATCTTATCTAAAAATATGTCATTTTTCATGCATTTTAAACAGTTTGCGTCGCGCGTTCTTGAGAATTAATCATTAATCCCCGTTAGAAAGTATGAACTTAATTGAACATTTCAAAAAAATACAAATTCCGGTTAATTAGAATCTTTTAATTAATTATAAACTCTAATATACAATGCCTTTTATTACTGATTAATTTTTGAATAACGCTTCTTTAGAATAAAAAAAGTAAAAACCGAGTAAAAATCCAGTATATCCTTATTGTAAAAACTGTATTTTATCAAAATTCTGAAAAAAGATATGGAATCCATTTTTTAAATGTACAGAGTGCATCACCAAAATCCGGACAAATTTCAATGTAATTAGTCATTATACTACATTTTGAATGTTTACAGCTTTATATAGAAATCCTTTGGATAAATACAAAAACTGAGAATTTTAGAATAGTAATACGGCATCAAATGTGTCCAAAAAAAATCATATCCGAATAAAAACTTTCAGGGCTCAATAAAAATGAGCTTTTTACTTCAGGAAGTTTTTATTGAATTTATTACTCAAAATTTCTAATTTTTCTTTTTTGATAATTTTGATTTCTAGTTCTGCGTAGGACATTAATTTTATAGCAATCTCCGTCGTCGCCTCCCGTACATGGAAATTTCATAAGGTCGCAGCCAATTGTATCAACAGCGATGTTTCATGTTCGCGTAAAAAAAAAACTCGCGATACTTTTTTATTAAATTCGCCGTTTCTCGGAGTGACGCCTCGTGAGGATCCATCGAGGAACGAGGACGACGCAGGATGGATCGACGATGCTACCGTTCCCCGCGAAGTGCCAAACAAACGTAAGTCGTAACGGATGAAACAGGATGGCGAGGAAGGAGCGATGTTCGGATCGATGGATTCAATTTTTTTTTTACGACCGACTCGAGCGCGAGTTAGTCGTGAAATTTTAACGGGTTTGCTTCGCTTCGCCAACAACGACGTCCTGCGCGGATTCCTCTCCCCAGAGGATCCGTGAAGTGGGAGATCACGTCCGTTTATTATGGATCCTTGTAGCGAGAGATGCAGCACGATTCGCGGCCGCGCCGACCGACGTTTCCTCTTCATCGGGATTGTTTTACGCTGAGAAGGAGATACGGCAGGCGGGTGGAAATCGCTTTCCTTCCCTCTCTCTTTTCATGATACCCTTCCCACGCGGATTTGACTGGTCGTCGAATAATATCTTTCGATCTCGACGAACGGCGCGAACACGTCGTTCCGTTGAAACATCGCGAGGATTTCCGTCTTAGTGTCGTAAAACGATTCTCTCGCAATTAATACGAATCATTGTACTGGTCTAACCAAAATGCTTCTCTAAGAACATAATTAAAAATATCACAAGGACGTGAACATATTCCTTCTTATCAGCAATTGATTTGTACGCTGTTCAGTCCTGTATTACAACAGATTAGGATATTAAAAGCTGCTATAAGTACATGAAAAAAAAAAAATTAATATAAAATCGTATAAAAAAATATTTTACATATATAAACATTTAAATAACAATGATATATCCACTACGTTATTTGAATACACACTGTAAAAAATAAAATGTTAATTTTAATTTCAAGACGTACAATGGACTTTCTGAGATATGCAAAAATGTTAAAATTAACGTATTGTGGGGCGACCTATACATTTAAGCAATCTGTAGAAGTAATTAAAAATAACTTAAATTGTTCACACTGCATTCAATGCATCGGTAATTTAGACCAATTCGTATATCGATTAGAAATGAGCATAATTAATGAATAATCGATTATTCAAATAATTAATCTATTATTTTTTTTATCTTGAGGGTCAATAAAAGTGACGGACAAGATTATCTGCACCTCGATTGTACTATGGTCGAAAAGCGCAAACGATTTACAATCTCGCATCTATTTAATATAATCATTTTTTTAACAAATAATCGATTATGCTCATCCCTAACATTGATCAAGGCAAAAGAATGTATTACATTCTTTTTTAGATATTTATTTATTTTATTTTAGAAATCGCGAGATGCCGCGCTCCTTACGCAAATCGAGAACATAATTTTTATTTCGGGCATTTCCACACGCGTTACGTGCTGCTCGCGCCGCGCATTGTAAAATATGTAAATATGTATTCGCTCGCGACGGGCATTGAATCCCAGAGCACAAAAGGAGCGCAAGTATTTACGCAACCGGCACGAGGGAGCAACGCACCGTTTACAGACGCGTCTCTGGCACCAGCAGCAGCGCGAATGCAGTTTTCATGACTCCCTTCGTCGCAGTATAATCGCGAGGCTGCTGCGAAGAAGATCCATTGCAGCAGAAGAATACAGCCGGGGCAATTAAGTGCGATCGGCGCGAGTGCGCACGCTGCCGATCTTTGTCTCTCTCTCTCTCTCTCTCTCTCTCTCTTGCGATCCCGACGCAATTAAATCAGATATTTCAGGCGGCGCCGTTTATCGCGATTCTGCGAAAAATGCGCTACGGCGACCGGCAGCCTTGATAAAAACCATGCCCTAAGCTTTGCCTCCACCCGCCTATAGTTTTTCAAGATCGACTGTCTTGAATTCCCCATCGTCTGCATCTTCTTATTTTTAACCTGAGCTTGATCAACGAGAAAATATCGAGATAAAGGAATTTACAATGAATGTATTTTTATAAAAAAGAAAAAATGATATAAATTGAACAATTATACTGCGGCTGATAGTTTCAATAGCCTTATGTGGTAATTAAGGAATATAATAATTAAGTAGTAATTAAGGTATAACTCAGAAATACTTTCAATTATTTAATTTATATGCAGATTCCATATTCAAAATATATTTTCGAGGCGAATAAGAGACTCTAATTTTATTTCATAAAAGTAATCTTAAATCTAAAATCTCAATATTCCAAAAAAATGAAGTAATAATAAATGAATAATTAAAATTTAGTATTAAATATTAATAATATTAAATATTCAATTAACTAATACATATTAATATTCAATTTAAAAATAAAATTTTCAAGTTATATAATCTTCGGAAGAGTACAGATTGAAAGATAAAAGCTGAAATCGTTGTATTTGTGTGCTTGTTTTTAGCGTTACTGGCCCGTTGAATCATTTTTATACGTATCTTTGCGATGCGCGTAATCGAAAACGAAAACCGGTTCCGACGCGCATTATTATATATAACAGCTATTGCAAATCGCACAAATGACGAAACGAACACTTGTGGATGCCCGCCCATTAAGGAGAATGACGCTGTTCGCTTACGAATCAGTAACCATCGTGTCTCTGCGCGCCCGCTTAGATTTCAAAACTCGTCCGTCGCCTGAGCTTCAAAACTTTTACGAATTTTAATGCAAACTTGATAGATCAAAGACGTTGTGATAACTAAACAAAAAAAGTATGAAAACGTATTATAATATAAAAGTGTTAATTATAACAAATTTTTTATACGTGCATATTTTATAGATTTTATATTAATTTTCATCACTATTAATATATAAATTAATTATTACATAATTTTTATAAATATTAATTGCACAAATATATTAATATAGTTGAATAACACTTTAATTATCTTTGTATCGCTCTTTTGTACGGAAATAGAAGGTATAATTTTATTGATCGAAGAATGATGTCTTAATTTAATGATGTTTTAATGAAATACTTACAAATAATATTTTACAGTAAGGAGAAGAAATAAAGGAAAAATCAAGTGTCATGAACAAGTTAGGTTAAGGGTTAAGAATGCTGGTTATTTTAAGACGACATAATAATGGGTTTAGTTATACACGCGGGGTGTGTTCTTACCTCAACTAAGCAACAGTATAGGGAAACTGTATGCCGTCTGCGCTGCTAAGAGCCGTTCCCTTCATTTAGCTGAGGCAACGTAGCAGGCGAAGCTATTCGCTGAAGTCATTAAGCCTGCAATAAGTATACCTGAATGCCGACCTCCGAATACTCGGACTGTCAGCCGTGTCTACGTGTGGTCCTCAATGAACGGATCGCGCGACCCGGAAGAGGCGCGTCCAAACTGCCGTTGTATTGATTGCCTCACCTTCAGTACCTTCAGTACATCGTCTTAATGTTAAATCAGATGTCATGTCGCAAAGCAGACTACGACTTTAATCTCACGCAAAATCTTCGAGTCTACCGTTCGCTATTAAGGTTACATTACCTAAGTCGTCTTATCAAACCCGAGCTAAACAAAAAGCTCTGATTCAGAACTACGTCTTTGATTGGAAATTCATTAGCATGAAATCTCGCTCTCTCTCTCTTTCTCTCTCTCTCTCAAGAGCGTCGATAGTTTCTCGAAGAAGTTGAGAGCAGGTACTTTATGTGCTCGGTAAGATTCATAGTTGACATGTTACATGCGCAGAGTTCGATTTCCAAGTCGTTGAGAATATCGCTCCTACACCCGTGATGAATAATAGATTAACGGCCGCTTATTAGGCGGTCCGCCGAGGCCTGCGCGACCGTCAAATGTTAGAACGTTCTAAAATGGCCGCCCCGAAGGCCAGGTCGGCTTTTTACGACGACCGGTTTAGAAGCCGCTCTTGCTCGATAGCCGCCGCGCTTCCCGTTGCGGCTCCTCGCGTCCTGCAGTTTTGCTACCTGCGGCCGTGCCCAATCGCGATCGCCGATCGTTCGGTCGGAAACGACCAATCGGCGACGGCTGAAAATATCAACGTTGGAGCTGGGCCTTTATCGCAGCATTCACAGCAACCGACGCGATGCTACGCGACTATCGAAGTTGTTCCTCGACTAAACCGCGTAGATCCGCTCGAGTCACGTTTACCATGGAATTTCTGCAGTGTATAATCTATCAGATACAAGCTCTCATTTGCATAAAAATATAGGTTTCCTTGTAAATTCTAAGTGTTATTGTCTCGAGCATCATAATAGAATTCATTAAATAGTTTTAGGCTCTGAAGATTGTGAATCAGAAGATAATTGAAAAAGTCTATGAGAACCAAAACGAGGACATGTATATGCATAAATTTATTTTCTTATAACAAAAATATGAACGTTAATGAATATTGATCTTCGTTTTGAATCATCTTAAATGCATAAAAATCTTGCTAAAATAAAATTCACACCAAATATGAAGCATATCGACAATACAAAATTAAAGCAAATCATAATCAATTAATTAACAATTGCGCAAAGGTCTGATATTAAAATAACGACCGATTTTAATACTAGACCTTTGCGATTGTTAATGTATTATGTATTCCATTTTACATTCCATATGATGATTCGCTTCAATTTTTATCATTATGCTTCATACTTCGATGCAAACTTTATTATTAGCAAGACTTTTATGTACTAAGAATGATCCGACGAGGGTAAAAACACTTATATTTTTATTATATAAATTTAGTATACATGTGACCTTTTAATATTGACTTTTATAGGTATTTTATTATCTTCTCAAATTTATAGAATTAATTTAATTCATTAATTCATTAAGATATTGACTCTAAATTTCTTTTTTCTTCTTTCTTTCGTTTAATAATTAATATCTAATCGTATTTATAACAGATCTTTTAGAAAATTTATTACAATTGAACGAATTAATCATTATTTATCCCGTTAGATAATAAAAGAAATGTATAAGTTACATATTTTTAAACAACGGATAACGTAAACTTCTATATGACACAACAATGAATGAGATGGACAGTTACATCTTGTATGCAGCCACCGCTTTTAACGACACAGGGAAGGTGGTGCGGGGGAAAGATTGTCCGTGGGATTATTTGCCCTTATCTTACACGGTGATTCTACTTTGCCGCTATCACTGTGACGCCGTTATAGCGTCGTAATAAATAACGGCGACAAAAGTCTCTCTTATTACATCGTTTTAAACAATACTTCTCACAGACAATGAGTTGCAATTATTACTGTCCCTTTCCCACCACGGATTATGCGAGCTCATTTAACGCGAGCTTAGAATACGATCGCACGTCGCGAATAAACGGCGAATAAATGTTGTGAACCGCGTCGTCATTGCAATGCCGCGCGGAGAGCGAGTCTTTCTCTCCCTCCCCCCCCCTCTCTCTCTCTCTTTCTCTGCGTATGCATCGTGTGCTCGCACCTGCCGAGACGAGTCACTCCATTTACTAACTGCGTTTCTGAACGTGGATCGTCAGTATTATGTGAAGAATAACACTTTGTGCGCCGCTAAACACTACGACGGAATGTATCCAACGTGTCAACCGTTAATGACAGATTCTCCGATGGAATCCGGAATCGAAATTTTCAAAAATTTTAATGAAAATTTAATGAACGATCGCTTCTTGCGATCGAACTAACGCAATTATTAAATTTCCACGATTAAGTCGGAAATCAAATTTCTATTAAAGAGAAAAATCATTGATTAATGATTTAGAAACGAGACTCTTCAGTCTTGTTTACAATGGAAGATTCTCGGAAATAAAATTACTTCAAGAAATATCGATCATAGTCGTACAAAAATGATTAATCGAGAGTGAATGTAATAAGCTCCATAAGAATTTTTTTTTTTTTTTTTTAGATCTGCTCTAAGTGATATTTTTAGCTAGCTTACTTAGCTATCTGATCTCATTGCTACTATAACGCGTAAAAGTATTCATTATCATTATCATTAATCAGGACAAGTTCTGCTTAGATCGAAGAGAACTTGTCTGCCTCTCGATATCGCGAGATATCGAATAATTTCAAGGTGTAAATAATTAAGCACGCCGATCGATGAAAGCCGTGCGAAACGCGAATAAAGCGGAGCAAACGCATGGAGATATATGAAAAGGATGCAATTAAAATAGCGGAATCGCACAGGTCGCGATGCGTGCCCGCAATGGTAAGGTGAACGCTACAAAGCAAGTACTCGCTCGTCAGTTTATGAGCGAGAAAAAGAGAGAAGCTGTTGATCGGCCGTAAATGCAATAGAGGCGTACTTGCCACTCTTGCCGTGGAATTTCTTCGTCTTACGTCGTTTCGCTGGATCCAGCCGCGGCTCGGCGACCGAGTATCCGCGTGCGCTTGTCCTTGTAGATTCTAATTCTAAATCCGTCTCTCTGAACCTCTCTCTATCTTTCGAGCAACCGATTGGAATGCATTACCAATGGTTTTAAGAACCTTGAAGCCACCCGACCACATTTGAAAGTAAGCTGCACAATTTCTTACCCACCGGCGTGTCACCACTTAGGATAATCGCTCGCGTGTGTTACACCGCAATATGTGTGAAATCTGCCCACCGTTCATTATTGCCGATCGTAATTTACATCGGCGCAGGTAACGCAGTTGTTGCGCTAATATTGCGAAAATAGACAAGGCACGTACAGAATCGGAGGCGAGAAAGAGACTGTGTTTATCTTTTTCAGAATCTTTTTTCATCAACAAACGTTTTTCAACGACGATATTGATTTGATGTTATCTCTTCTCTCTCTCTCTCTCTCTCTCTTTCTCTCATAAAAATTCTGCGATTCCTTGAATAAAGCTGTCTATCTATTCATTTCTTGCATCATAGCTGCTCTTAGAATATACAAGAATTTTATTCGAAGATATTTGCGATTCTCCTTATATACATATAATTCTACTTGAACTGTTTTTGCAGTTACAAAAAATCGTTATAAAAAAGCACAGTACAGATACTTTCGATTATATCTCGACGCGATTAAATGATCGATTAATAGTTGACTAAAGAAAATTCCACTGCAAACCGGATACGTGTTTATCTGTTTTGACAAGATCTTAAGTAAATACGATATCCTCTTCACAGACTTTTCATATCAGAATTATTTCGCAATATCGGCATACGTTAACTAATTAAATAAGTTTTTCAAAAACAATAAAGACAATGAATCATATAAAGAAAATGAGAATTTATGATTAGAAGAATTTCTTTTTTAATTTCTTGAAGAAAATTAATTATTTCCTATTAAAGATATTAGTAATATTAATATTATTAGTGTTTGATTAAAGTTGATTAAAGTAACAGTTAATTAACAACTAATGCTTTCATTCCTGACATTTTCTACATAATTTTCGGGGTATCGCCTCTTGATATGAAATTTAATATCGCAGCAGGAGCACCGAAATGCCTTGCTCCGATTCTGATATAATGAGATAGCCAACCGGTACGTTTAACCGTGTAATTAAGCGCTATTTAATCGCATAGATCCGATAGGCGAGATAGCGTGAATATGGATAAGCCTCGTGAGCGTACGTGAGATCGGAATTCGACTTCGACCAACGACGCATGACACGACCTTAAGGTGCGCTCGCGTAGAATACTGCCACTCCCGAGATAGCCGGCAAAAAGAAGCTCGCGGAACAAAATTAATTCAGGGTTGCTTGCTACGTTGCGCTAGAGTTTCGCTCGAGCGAGGAACGATGCAGCATCGTCATTACATCCGCCGAAATTGCCGTTCACGAAGCAAATTTGCTGCGGGCGCGACGATAAAGGAACGTCGCAGAATACATTACGGAATGCATAGGGGCGAGCTCGGGATCGATCTAGCAATTTCAATAAAATTTTCAAGCACGAATAATAGAGCAATATGGTACGATATCAAAATCATATCGCTATTTTTGTCATCAATTTATCAGTCGCAAATAATTTATTATTTTTTTTTAACTTATAAACTTTGCGTTATTAATTCTTCTATAATTTATATATAACAAGCTGTTATTGTGCAGCTTTTATTGCGATTATGTGTTATGATTCGTATCGAGCATCTACTAATTTCAAGCGCGTGATCCATCTCCATTGGCTTATAACGCTTTGTAGCATGGGTTCCTTCTAAACAGGAGGGAGGCCTAAACGGCCGAGCATTGGTCGTGCTTAGACGACCAATCGCGTTGCGTTGACGTCATGTGGTTCCTCTTTCGACAGTGCCGAAAAAATGGTGAACGCGCTGCGCGTTAAAAGACACGAAATACAGAAGAAAAGAAAAGATGAAAAAAAAAAAAAATAGAAAATTCTCCTGCATCATACAGCTTGTCAATTTCAAATTAATATTCCCATTCAAGAGCATTCTCTTTTTTATATGAATAAATTGATCTTACGATTTATATTTCCATTACAATTCCCCATAAAATAATTGCGTATCCGGAAGGGTATAATTTAAATTAAGGTTAAATAATATAATTTATATTATTGATTTATATGATAGAAATAAAATGAAATACGCTCTTGCGTTTTCCGACCGTTACTCAGTTGTGCAGATTCCATTCTCGTAATGCAAATTTTAATAATTCGCAATTTATGTGAATTACTTACGGACTTATTGTAATATACAAACAATTCTAGATAATCCTCTCAAATTGTGCAAAGTGATTAACTCTATACATTATGACAATTTTAATAATACAAAAAGTATATTATATTTATATATACTTTTACATAATGTATATCCTAGATATTAATAATTTCTCAAGTATGAATATATGTATAAAATTACTAAAATTATCCTGACATTATGTATGTGTGAGATTGTTGTTTATAGAAATTCCTAAAAAATGATTCGTGTATATAAATGGATTTCTCTATCTCTCTCACGGCGCTTCACGACGCTTGGCCTTCGCGTTGTAGCTGGTGACGTCATACCCTTCTAAACAGGAGGGGCCCGGGCGGCTAAACATGGCCGTGGATTTAGGTGGCCAATCGTGGTACGCCAACAAGGATCCCCTTTCTAAGCGACTCTGCCGCTCATCGTGGGAATATATTGGTGCTTTTGGCTGGAGTAGGTAACGCAAAATGGCTACTTTCAATAATGCCGAAGGGAAGGGGCGAGAAGGGGATCTCATCCCTCAAACACCTCATTATAAATCTATAATTAGACGTAATTAACGACTCGCGTTCGTCAATCATGCACTGTATTGTCGTACACAAAATATAACGTATAACAAATTTCACATATTCTCTTTCTTTCTTTCTTTCTCTGATTATTCTATTATTTCATTTATTTACTCTAATTTTGTTTAATTAATATTCTATTAATTTATTCTCTCGCGTAATGTCAGAATGACGTCTACGTTTGTAAGATGTATATGAGATGTTCATACAAAATGCATGTATCACGTGAATTTTTAATCATAGTTATATATTATTGATTTAATTACATATATTTTTATAGCCAACAAAATTGATTGCTTTTGTATCTATAATAAAAGGGCCTTGGCATAAATCTTCGCGATTACAATGTTCTTTAGTGGAACACTTTCACTGAACAATCACGCCGCTCGCAATGAATCTACTTGAAACGAACATTTCCTTTCATCGTGTTCGATGCATCGGGAGATGGCGAAGGTTAATGCAACCACAATCACGATCGATCGTTAGGATTCAAAGTAACGCGAAGCAGTCCGGAGTCTCGGACTCGTCGCGATCAAGTAGACCAATAATTATCATTGTCCTAATGCGCTCGTTGATCGCAAATATTTGCGCGAGCGAGCGAAGCACATTAATATTTATCGTATGCTAAGCGTCGCGACGCGATGCGACCTCGCTGTAACAGCGACAGCATGAGGTGCTTTCGCAATGTTCGTTCGGTCCAATTTCAGTAGTTACACTCGCGCGCGCATCATCTTCGAGGTTTTTCCCTCTCCTTCGTTCAAAAACGAACAAAAAGAATGAACACAATAATTGCAAATGGAATTGTATCTTTACAAATACGTTAGAAAAAAATTTAGTATTTGTAACCACAATTGGTAAAACAAATAAATATGATTAAAATTCCATTTTTATAATTACTATTGCTATAATTGATATATTTATTGTTACTAATAATAATTTTCTTTATAGATCTGTAAAAATATACAGTTAGCGCACAAACAATGATTATAAATTATAGTTAATTTCAATCTTTCTTCCAGTACATATACATATCTCTTTTTTCACTCTTTAGAATGAGATTCCAAAGAACTTAGAAAAGAGAAAGAGAGAGAGAGAGAGACAGTGTATGTGTGTAATACAATCGATAAGATTAGAATCACGAGTGAATATTTCATATTCGCGCTTATAAAACTTCTTTCTGAGTTCTCAACGATTGATCTCACGTTCAAATTTCCTGTTCCCGACTGCGGGAACGAGATTCGAGCTTAGTCACTCGCCAAGTCGTCGCGAAAATTCTTGAGCATGATGTCGGATCTATTGTCTAAAAGAGGGATTATCGTGTTAAAAATAGGGACGCGTGGTCACCTTAGCGATTACGCGCGGAGGCCGTGGATGCAGCTGTAGCTGCAGCAGCCTCTTTCAGACGGCACGAATAGAGGTGAACGCCGAGAGAACTGCTAGTCCGAGTGTGTGGTAATCGCCGTTCGCAAGATGTTTACGTAATTTCACCTTTTTTCGCATGCATCTCTGCTGATCGGGCGCCTCCCCCCTCCGTTCCATCGTCTCGCGGTCCTCGCTTCCTCTCGTCCCTCCACTCACCGCGGTGCAGCAATGCACGCGATGAACGGTTTATAAATGCCGTCGCGAACGGATGTCGTCGTACCGGCGCACACATCGATCTATCAATCATTCTTCACTTCTCCCTTTTTTTCAAATTTTATCGCGCTTTCTTCCTTCGATTTCGGGATGTTCGATGTCAAATCGGAGCAACCACCGTAAATTATTAGGTGTTGGAATTAATTCGTAGCGTTTTTTAATGAAAGAATGTTATTTATTTCACATGAGCATTAAAAAATACATTAATGAAAGTACTTCCCATCACTTGTAAAACGCTACGAATTAATTCCAACACCTAATATTATTATTATAGAATTACGTGAAAGGAAAATTAGTAATAATAAAAAGATACTTGTTAAAGTAAAATGAATACACGAGATGTGTCTCGTTGCGTATCTGTGCGTATCTCTGAATCTAATGGAGAGAGAATTCATAGAATTCTCTACTTAGTGGTCAAGATCTGTTGTTATTGTACACAACTGTCATTTTCTTTCGAATTAATTTCTAGCCTCGATGAAAATATGTGACTTTCGAGAACTACGTCGTACACCTGGCTACATTGCGCAAAGTATCCCAGAAAAAGCTACGGCAAGACCTCGTGAAAACGATTCGTGCTGATGATGCAGTCGACCGCGATAAAAGGCATAGAGAGGGGCTAACGCTAGGCCAACGTCGTCGTTCGATCGAAACCCGCAGCTACACGGTCGTTCGATCTCCGTTCGTTCTTGCGAGAGATCCGTGTAGCTCGACGAAAAGTCGAAAAGCGAGGACATCTCACGACCCGCAAGATAAAACGGCTGTGTTGCGTTTGGCACAGAATAGTCGCGTTCAGTAAAAAAAAAAGGTAACTTTGTGCATACAACTGTAGTAAGATTTTTTTAATAATTAATCTATGTATATTAGTCTATTGTATTTAGATCTAGTGAGGAATTAAAGCCAATCGCATTGAAGAATTTTACAACAGTTGCAAAGCTGCTTTTTCTGCTGAACCCACCATTGGCCGATGTCGACGAAACTCTCCACGTTATACCAACGACCGTATATGAGAGTGAGAGACACGTCAGGCCCCGGATTACTTGCCTCTCGCACACACGGTCCCTCGGTCTCTGGGCCCCGGTCTCGTCCCCGTATCTCCGCCCGCTTTACCTCCCCCCCTTTATTACCATCGGCGAGCGCTCTCCTCTTCTCATCACGGTCGACGAACAGCCGTGCGTGAGCTCCTACTTTTTGTCGGCCGACGACCGGCCCAGGCCGCCGGGTTCTCAATGATCTCAAACCCGTTTTGACGCGCGCAATCATCCTGAATCGACCGCGCTGAAACAAAATCCACGGGTTGGCCGCTTAACGGAATTTTAACTCGCAAAAAAAAAATGGAAATTAGGGATAGTCATTTCCACGTACTTAACATTTAATATATTTAAAATATATCAATGTTATCTTTAAATAATATTTCTACAGTTTGACATTGATATTTATGTGAGGATAACGTTGTTTCGATTGTTTTGGTGATATGATTACTGATGAACGATATCCTAACATTAGCCTTAACGCGCTGAATTAATTAACTAATTTTTCCTTTTTTAAATAAGCAAATTAAATAAATTTCTAATCGATTTTCTTTGTTTATTCAGTAATTCAGTTTTCAAATGTGATAAATCGCTGTGAAAAGGAACTGTAGTATTTTTTCTATTCAATTCAATAAGTTTTTCCTTCAGTTTAATAAAAAATTAATTAGTAAGAAATTTAGATAATAAAATTGTCACGTTCTTTTCTAAAATATACTACGATTGAAAATGCGACAATGATTCCTTGATAGAATTTAAGAAACAAGATCGGCAAGCGTAGCGTAATTAAAATGAAATAAAAAACACAATTTACACGCTCGTGCGTGCGCCACCATAAATCGTGCACCGACGTATTCGAATGCACACGCACATCAACCTGGCGGTAGGTCAGTACCTTCTGCCTATCTGGATCCCCCCTTCTTTCCTCTCCCCTCTTTCCTGCGGGCAATCCCGCCGGTGGTTCAGGTTCGCTCGAACCAACCCGGTCATTCGAACCGACCAAACTGGTTTTGCGTCGTTTTCCGATGTCGCGCCGAGAATTTGATAGATTTCTTGTCTCGATCGCCGATAATCTGCCGCCGGCACAATAGCAAAGAGGATGCTTGCGTACAGACCTGGATCATGCACACATATCTTGGCTACTACATCCATGATGTATCATATGAGAGCGAGTTATAAATATTAACATGCGAAGTATCGGTGGTAATATTTTCTCGTGCTAATAATCCCGAAAAAAATATACGATATGCGTAATTTGACGACATCACACGTTTGTACCGTAATTATTGTAAATGATACAGATGCATAAACTCATGTCCTGTCATAATATCAGTAGACGAGATACTGTATCTTCTGAAACAAGCGATAGCTGATTCTGATTTCTTTACGGTATATAATTTGTAATGATATATGTATAATAATATATTTGTTCTGTACTGTTTATATCCTTAACTACTAAGAAAAACAGTCGTAAATTTATCATAAGGATGTATGCGTGTACGCTTGGTTTTCCGAATAGATTACATATTACGCGTCAGAGAGGACATAAAGTTTGCCAGCCCTATTTCACTTTGCGCATTATGCCGTACTCGAGAAAAGGGGGAATAACCAAAATGTGCCGTTGAGACTTAAACTTGCGCGCGCGGCGTTATTTATCGCATTACTATTGGCCATTGGGTATTGCAAGCCGAGGAACACGAATGCGTTGCGTCGAGCCGACGTGCTTCCCCTGCGCCATAGTATATTAATGCTCACGCCGCCTCTATACCGATGTAATAATAATTCTTTTCTCCCCGCGCGCATGCACGCTTAATGACGGCAGGTGCAACGGCCGTCGATGTAGGGTGATGAATTTCAACGAATGTTCCTAAGTTTCGCGGCGATCGCAAGACGCTTCGATCAGCACGGTTAAAAACTAACTCATCTCATATTTTTAATTAGTATAAATGACTAACAAATGTACAGTGTGTATATATATATATATATATAATATGTACTTGTTTGTAAAAACTGTTTAAAGCAATAAAAAATAGTTTTGCTGAAATATCTAAAAATTTATAACTACAAGTACAGAAATTGAACACAATTTTGTTGAAATTATCAAAATAATTATGTATGGTGCACAAATTGAATGCTGGAACGTCAAAACTTTTTACAGCATTGCTTCTCATACTCGAGTTTTCCACATAGTTATTTGGATGGTTCAATAAAATTTTCAGAAATATATTCAAATTTTTAGATATTTCAGTAAAATCATTCTTTCCTTGTAAGTAATGTGATAATTTTTTATAACTAGATTATCAACGATTTAAACAAAAGAAATGTCAATTAGTTAATAATAAATAATTAAAACCAAGATCATATTAGTAACACCTTAATTTTTATTTAATTATTCCAGAACATTTTCTGACATAAAAATTTATTTTATATTAAATAAATAATTTATTAATTTTCTCTACTGCTACCTAAAATATTTTTCTCAATTTTTTACTAGCCATGTAATAGATTAAAAACAAATAATAGAGTAAAGATCTCAAATATAGATTAAAAACAGAATTTTTAATCTTATTTCACTAAACTTAATCTAATTAATGTTTTTAAACATATCATGTTCTTTTCAAGAATTTCTTAGGCATATAAGCTCCACGTAATGACTCGTATAACTCGAATCATCAATTAATAACTGAATGATAGCTGACAAAATTGATTTTTTTTTTGCTTCATTATGAACACGGCTTCGATATCAGTATTATTTGCCAGTTTGCGGAAAATTTCTGTAGGAGAACGCAGATTGTTGAATCGACAACACCGTGCATGCCCCAAATTCCGAATCAAGTCGGTCCAATTTCACGAACATTTTTAATCCGATCGATGCCTCTATGACGCTTCAAATGTTCATTTCATTCGTCGCGACCGCGTGCTGCGATGTCCACTAGATTGAAAATACGTTTTTGGCGAGTTACGAATGTTCGTGTCCAAAAACAACATTCCGATTCGTTATCGCAACACGAGAATACGTCACATTCAAATGATTATTCGGAGCACGTGCTCTGCGTTCAGCTGGTCTCCCAACCCCAACTAAATCTCCATGTCATAAAGCATTTAATTAATGTAAGTAATCCGTGCAAACAGTGAATTATTTGACACTGTATAAACTAAATCGGAGTAGATTTGTACCTGTTATAGTACCATTTCAGCGAGATCCTTTGTGATAGTTCCGTCCATCGACGTTCAATGCAACAATACCGCTTTCCGTCGACCACCGATTCTTCCTCGTTGGAAACGATTGAAATTCGACGGCGGCGAGTTTTGATAAACATCGTGAATATCTCTCGACCGTAATATACATACAACGGTCGAAATGAACACGGACTCGAAATGAATGCGTCACGAATCCCGGACTCTTAATAACTTCGCTTTACATTTGGACGCATAATTACGTCCCTTGATCGCGTAGAATGCGCTCGTCCGCGAAAAAAACTATATAGAATTAGCCCCAGCGAAATAACCTAGCCACACTGCGAAACGCGACGACGACGTTTCTTCCGGATTCGAGGGCTTTCCCGTCGCGGCGCGCCGCGTCGCGCCGCGTCGCGCCGCGCTCGCATGCACGATGAGTTTTATCCAATTACCCAACCGCGCTCGCGTCTACTTTTTCATTTCTCGCGGCTACAGCATATTGTTCTGAGAGGGCATCGCGCGCCCTGGGACATAATAATAAATTCTTCTCTCTTTCTCCTCTCTCTCTCTCTCTTCCTTCCCTCCGCCGCCCCACTCTCATTCCGCTTTCCTTTACACGTGTCATCGAATGCATGCCTCTCCTCCGTCCTGCACTTGGCCATAAGTGTAGTAAAGGAAAGAAGCGAGAAGGAAACGGAGATATCTGAAGGAAAGAGATGCAACCGCGAAAGAAAGAAAGAGAGAGAAAGGTGATATAAGAGACCCCGTCGGTCGTCGCGTAATTGAAACGTCCTGTACACGCCTATAAGGCAGAAGGAACGCCGTTGCAGTTCATCAGTCATTCTGGGAGTACGCGGCCGTCATCGCGGTTGCATTTGCAACCCCACGGAGCACGAAATGACGTCCGCACCGCGGCAACGAGGAGAGAAAGAGATAGAAAAATAGAGAAAGAGAGGGAAAAAGAGAGGCCAAACGATAGAATAGGTCGAACAGGGAAAGATAACGGAGGGGGGAGTACAGTATATTCACATATGGCTCGTATTCGTGGGGTAGGTCGTAATTGCTCGACGATACAAAGGATGGATAGAACCCTCCTGGGCACCCCTCCCACATCGCTCCTCTGAAACCACCGCGGCACCGGCACGACGGAAAGGATGGAAATGTGCCTGCAGGACACAGAGAAAATATATGAACGAGAGAGAGAGAGAGAGAGAGAGAGAGAGAAAGAAGAGGACAACGTCGATAAATTGAACTAGCCGTTCTGAAGACACTCCGCTATGGGCACGCTTCTGTTGTCATGACAGTCAGGGAGACCGCCCTCTTTCCTCTTTATTTTTTTCTTTATTTCCTAGCTTCCTCCGCAACCTTCCCAACCTAGATCCGGATTCTTTGTTTTCAACGATACCGTGATCATCTCCCACGATTTAATAACGACGCAAGCTCCCTTTTCACTCTTCCTAATCCTCCAGCATTTCACGGTGTTTGCCAGCCACGGTGGACGAAATATTATCGAGGATCCTTGTCATCCCTCGACACACTTCGCTCGAGGACGCAGCAGGCCTGTTATGATTACATATAACGGGTCTCTTAGATTTTAAAATCGTTAGCAAATAATCGTTAAAATTTCGCTAGTTTATTATATATATATTTACATGAAAAGAATAATTTTACTAAAGTATATACAATTTAGCAAATATATACAGATTTGAAAATAATTTTATATTAAACTGTTAAAATAATTGTGGACGTTATTCAAACTGATTGTTACAATGTTAAAATTGTTTACAATATTGGATAATTGTCATCGTTTATATTTCCTCTCCAATTATAATAAGCTTCGGATATGTTAAAATATAAATAAACGGATACAATTTTTGTATATGAATGTTAGAGGCCACCCTTTCCAAAAAATCAGTTTTTTGCTTACAAAGTGAATATTATCTCAGCCATGAAAGATATTAATAAAAAAATGTTTAAAATAAAAATTGAATAGTTTTAATAATAATAATTTTTAAAAAATTCTTTTTAATATTTTATTTCTTTATCAAGCGAGTTTTGACATCAAACTTTAGATTAAAATTACTCAGAAACTAAAACCGTAATCAAAAATCTAAAAACACTTTTATTATATAATGTTATAGGTATTTTTCGATTGCAACCAGAATAAAATTGATACAGCCGACACTGAGATCTGGAAATCGAGATCAATCTCGAAAAGGAGCCATTTCAGATTTTCAGATTTTTTCAATCGTACGTGTGATTACACATACATGTAAAGCGTTTTGTCTATTAAGCTGTCTTTCACAATGTCTTCATTCAATTAATATTACATTAAAATTACAGCAAAATAAATGAACATTTTTAATTTCTCCAACGTTTCATCCCAGTCTCTCACTATTGGATTCATCAATAAGGCGATGTAATGAGGACCTGCCTTAGACGCCTGGAGGAATTTTAAATCGAGGTCCTATTTAAACGGAATTCGTGTGGCTGTGGTGCTCACAAGAATCCGAACAAGTTCCATTGAACATCTGATGACGAGTCGCCAATTCTCTTAACATGAGACACACTCAGTACTTATTTAAAAAAATCATATCTCTTATTTTTTCTATATTTAAACATATCCAAAGCTTATTAAAATTAGAGAGGAATAATTGGATGTGTTCCCTTGTTAGATACTTCAGCAATTCTTTCCGTGTATGCAAATTTTAAATCATTAAATTATCATTCCTCAGTCAATTAAAGATATAATTAAAGCTATAATTAAAGATATAATTAAAAATATAATTATTATACAAACGTAACTAGATATTTTAATTATCTTTTTTTTTTAAAACGGGAAAACTATGACCGGTATTCCGCTCAAGAAACACTGTATTTACTTAAGAATCGTTATACCTACTGTTTCAAGCTTTCTTATCAAGATCAAAAAATTGTATAGTTGCTATTCCTCTTAAAATGATTCACTCTGCGTGCACTGTGTTGTTCGTGAAAAGCTTGTAGCGAAATATTAGCATAAAGTCTTCGAGCAAAACGAGGAAAAATAACGCTAAACATGTTAAGCGAACTGCGATCGAGCCCTTTCCTCGTGATATTTACAACTTCTACGCACAGCTATATCTTATTTTCTTTCTCACACGCGCGGAATTTTCCACGTGCTAAGCACAAGGGGAATAGAGCCATCGCGAGACGGCCGTGTTCCTCTCAGCGGGGCGTGTAGTAATTAAGGTCGCGCCTTCGTACGAATCAAGGTTCTAGGAAAAAAATTACGCTCATCGTAGAACGAGAGAGCAAGAAAAGGGGGCACACCAACTTGATCGGAGAGTGAGAGGGCACCGAGCGGGCGAAAAATCGCCATCGCCCCTCAACCGTTTGCCCGCTCGCACGTTTCGCTCACAGGAACGGATTTATATTGTAGCTGTTAGCGCTGAAAGTTATTTTTCAAGAAACTCACTGAAATAGTTCAGAAAATCTATCCGTAATTATTTAAAATTACGTATATTACGCAGAAAATATAGAAAAGGACACATTTTTTTTTAGTGAAATTATGTTTGTTATACTTTTATTATAATTTTCTTAAAAACTTTTAAAGATTGAAACTGTTAGCGCTGAAAGTTATTTTTCAAGGACCTCACTGAAATAGTTCAAAAAATCTATTTGTAATTATTTAAAATTACGTATATTGCAGAAAACATAGAAAAGGACACATTTTTTTAAAGTAAAATTATGTTTGTTGTACTTTTATTATAATTTTCTTAAAAACTTTTAAAAATTGAAACTGTTAGCGCTGAAAGTTATTTTTCAAGAACCTCACTGAAATAGTTCAGAAAATCTATCTGTAATTATTTAAAATTACGTATATTACGCAGAAAACATAGAAAAGGACACATTTTTTTAAGTAAAATTATGTTTGTTGTACTTTTATTATAATTTTCTTAAAAATTTTTAAAAATTGAAACTGTTAGCGCTGAAAGTTATTTTTCAAGAACCTCACTGAAATAGTTCAGAAAATCTATCCGTAATTATTTAAAATTACGTATATTACGCAGAAAACATAGAAAAGGACACATTTTTTTTTAGTGAAATTATGTTTGTTGTACTTTTATTATAATTTTCTTAAAAACTTTTAAAAATTGAAACTATTAGCGCTGAAAGTTATTTTTCAAGGACCTCACTGAAATAGTTCAGAAAATCTATCTGTAATTATTTAAAATTACGTATATTACGCAGAAAACATAGAAAAGGACACATTTTTTTAAGTAAAATTATATTTGTTGTACTTTTATTATAATTTCTTAAAAATTTTTAAAGATTGTAAACTTCGCTGAGAGAAAAAAATTTATTATAAACGCGAAAAGAATTACAAACTAAATTGTTAAACTTGTTTGATATTTATAGTAAACAAATTTGCATATTCGATAAGTTATTTTGCATTTGTTGTAAATAATTTTTGTAGTGAGTACGAAAAAAGAAGAAGTATTTGTTACATCTGTAAATAATTTGTGATTCCTATATTTGCAAATTAAATTTTGCCATTATAGCATAGGATTAGCGTACATAGTAAATTTTTTTCTTGTTTAAGCTTTCTAATTGCAGAATAATTTTATTAAAGAATGTTTAATTTTTAGAATTAAAGATGTTATACAACAAAAAATAAAACGTATTGTATTAAAAAAAAAATGATATTGTACTAAAAATATAAATAATATTTCTATCTAGCTATGCTTTTTTCAGAGATTACTAAAAGTTATCGGCTTCGAGTCGAGATAAGTCATCATCCGCCCCTGTTGACTTATAGATCGTAGATAACGTTTTACCATCGGCAATGCATGCACATGTACTTCGACTAGGAAAACGGGTCCGAGATCAAGGGAGAACCGCTAATAAAAGCACCCCGCAATGAGAAAGTCTTGAACTGTTCGCGCCACATTAATCGCGAACGGAACGTTACCCGCGTTTACGCGATTTTCCGCGTGCGTGTAATTCCGCGTGCGATTCTTCGTTTACCGCTGAGATTCCGTTAATATTCCCTTCTCTCCCTGACGAGGATTATATTGTAATCGAAGTAATTTATGGAAACGGGCGCGAGATTACGCCGGAAACGCACGGCGGGTGCGTACGAGCGATTGTGCATGGAAGCGGTTTGCCCCGCACGTCCCCGAATGCTAATCTAAAATGCGATGCGGGGTCATCCGTGGGGTTTTGTGAGAAAGAATCGCGATAATTCTTTCGAATAATACACGGCGAACTTCCGCATTGAAAGGATCGCGGCGTCGTCGAAGGGGATCGTCGAAGGAGCGGAAGAGCAACGCTCGCAGATTGCTAGTCGACGTGCAATTTGCGACTTTCCGTTGCCCAATGATTCTGGGAAATAAGTCTTCATCGGATATGATAGCCTTTCCCTCCCTTGTTTTATTTCTTCCAGGAAACAAATAAGACAGATGCTCGATTATGAGGGCGGATCGTAGCCAGTTGTAAGTTCATCGTTTAGACATGATAAATGTATTTAACGTTTATCGCATGGATTTTCTAAATGGTGTTTTTTTGCATAAAAAACTTGCTTCTAGGTAGTTACGTATCTTGACTATTCCTAGTAAAGAAATAGAGATAACGTCGAGAGAGAGTAACGATTTAGAAAAATTTAATATAGTCTAAGCTTTTCACGTAACGAAGAATCCCAGAGTTGTACAATCGCATTGACGCTTGGTTCGCATTAATTGTTTACTTTTAATGATACAGTATGTTATATTTTAATAAACATGTATGATAAATTCAACACGCATTTGATTTAATGCGGTACGACAATAAGCTTCCCCAGGAGTTACCGAGAAACTTGCCAATGAGGAGACTCGCGGTAAATACAGATTTATTCGATTGTCTCCTCTACCTCGTTGCATGATATTATAAGTAACACATTGTATAAACATCATGATCATAAAGCTAACAATTATCATAAATATTTTAAAAATATTTTATAAATGTTTATTTCATAGTTATAAAATAAAATCGTAAAATTTAATTAACTATATTTCTTGACAGATTATTCACTGTTGCATTTATTTTGCTTCTTCTCCGTTAATTTTTTCTACGTTAAAATCTTTTAGAAACATGGGTCTTTAGAAATGTCCATGTGAATTACATTTTTTTTGCGTAATTACTCAATGTAGTATCCTTCTTGTAGCTTATCGTGACTTACTCGTGTTGCGCGTTTCCATTTTTTACACTTTAAATATAGCTCATGTCATTCAACATTTTATTTTTATTGTCGCTTTAATTTTTTTACCAAATCACATTCTCGAATCGCATTTTAAGCGCATCCAAAAGCAAAATTTCTTCGCGAAGTCTCAGCGATGATACTATCGAAAGTTCTGAAATCGACAAAGAAGAGCGAAGAGCAAAGATAGGAATTTTTCTGGCGTCGCAAGCAGTATGAAAGAAAAAGATTAATTTGTTAAAAACAAGCTTTATCTGGCCGCGCTATTGGGCGACGCGGGAGGGTAGCGTTTGTGCGCACGAGATAAGCCTTATCGCAATAATTACGCTATCTGAAAATGTCTAATGCGAGACGCATTTGCGAAATTTCGTTGGTACAAATAACATATTCACGTACGTGGACACGTAGAAAATAAAAAACGGATGCATGCAAATCGTCGATACAAATCGAACGTCCACCATTCGTCGTTTATTATTACTGACTGACCGATGTTCTTTTCCAACCGTCCAACTATTTCGCGCGCGAGTCTCGCCTCTGTAAGAGCGATCGAGTAATTTCGTTAATAATAATTGAAGTAATTTGCTCGCCGGCACTCTAGATTGCCGATCGGTCCAGATACAGCATGGCAAAACCTGTTTTCAGCTCGACAAAACGACACGGGTGAGGCTTCCAGATATAGAGTCGCCAGTATATCACGTACGTGCCGACATACTTTAAAAAATAATTGACCATTCACGATATTCCCTGCAATATGCATTTATCTGTTAGAAAAAAATCTGTACTTTTATATCTTTGAGGAAATAAAATTATTTTCGAATTGGAATTCAAAGTAGTATTATGCTGAAGGCACTAAGAATGTATGAAGTTTTACAATCTCATCAAAGAGTAAAATTTAATCTTCGCATGGACAGGCGTTACTTGTAAACTCTTATCACCCTGTTTCGCATAAAGAAAACTGATTTCATGCTCGACAAAACTCGTCCGACAACGTGAGCGTAAGAATCGCGCACTCGCCATTGCAGTGATCGTCGAACTCGTTCGAGACCGCCGTTTTTATCGGATCAGACGCTCTTCCACGTACTCGGTCATCCAACGTGCGTGATTCTCAGGGTTACGCGTGCCGCGAAAAATATTTGAAGCACACTCGAACACAGACCTTGAACGAGTTTGTTTGCGAGGGTCGCTTTATCGTTGAAAAAGCTCGAGTTGCCGTTGCACGTGCAGCTCATTTTTGTAGAAGGTGAAGTTCGTCTTGCAACTGTCATGATTGTTGTAAAAAAGCACCGTTTAAAAATTAGATACGCTCACTAAGTCATTTGTAATCTAGTGCGATGGAAATGATAGTAACGGTGAACAGGTATTGTCGATTGGTCATAATTTTCCATAGATAAGATGAAATTCTGTATCTTGCTTGACATCACTTTTTACTTTAGATAATTTTCTGAAGATAATAAATACTATTATATTTTATTCAAGCAAAACTTAAGTGAGGAAATCTTTAAAAACGGAATTACTGATTTATAATTGTAATTTATAATAATACAAATAATTAGAAATCTACAAAATATAGATATAAAGATATAATTTAAAATAATTCAATTTAATAAAAAAATTTTTACAAATCAAGATCTTTATTTTCAATATTAATTACTAATTAATCAATATTAATTAATGATTCTACGTCTCTTTATATAATCCCATATAAAAAAGAAAATAGTATATATCGCTTAGAAGTATTTATCGCTGACGTGGAAAAATATGTGAAATCGGGCAACGATGTAACCAATTCCGCCGCAATTCCATCTTATCTCGGGCATTAATTAGCGTACGAATGTATTATCGTGTTTCGGGTGCGAGCGAGTCACATTTTTCTCGACCTCATCTATCGATAGAATTCTGAGTGCGAAGCAAAACACGTATTCTCTAATTTTCTTCGACATTGAGAGTTAAAAAGCATATTAATCTTATTCTGTGTTTTAAATGATACATTATTTTCAGAGCAGAAAACTTGGCAAAAGTAATACTTACTTCAATTTTGTATTATAAAATAAAAACATCTAAATAAAAATTATTTAAATCTTTGCATGAGAAAGATATTCTTTGAGTTTGATGTAAATTATGAAAGTGGAAAAATGTAAATTTTCTTCCTTTGTGTATCTTATATCATAGAAGTAAAATTAGATAATAACTTCAAACGCGTGTGATAAACAGAAGCAGCTTCTTATAAATTTTTGGCCAAAATCTAATTTCCTCAATGACGAGTTATTGGTACAACGCACCGTTTATGATCGTTCCTCTTCTCTTACTCGCTTTCCTTTCCCGTCCATGTTTCTCCATCGTTCGCCTAGCATAAGGGTTCCCTTGTACTCGATATAGGATGTGCAAAATGCCCGATAGCGATACCGTTTCGTTGCTAGAGATAAATTTCTATTCCATCTTCTATTCCTCTCTATCCAACGAAAACGGCTTCCTAAATCCAGTGAATTCTCTGATAAGTATTTCTCATTGATTTTATTACATCTATACGCACAACTTGATTACATATTTCATGCGATACTGACGAATATCAAAACTTTATGCTTTTTTTCATGTTCGAGGAATAATCGAAATATTCTTTGTTTTGCAAGTTATTTCTGTACAAATTATAAATAACAATAATTAGAACGATAAGTTAATACTTTATATATTATTATTATATTTAATGGAATTTAATAACACTAATTACTATATTGTACAAATACATAAATCATATATTTCTAATCGTAATTCAATGATAGCGAAAACTTTTTATATTAATGAATATATACATAGTTTCATGTATTAAGTTCCCCCCCCCCTCTCTCTCTCTTAATATATTATTTTTTGAATAATATATTTGTCGAAGCTTGAAGAACTGCGTATCAAAATGCCAAATAAATAGCGATTCAATCAATCTCTCTTCGTGTTTATTTTTGTAATTGTATCTCATTTTTATATACTCTGCAATATATTTCATTATATCTTCTTACAGAGGGATGAGTTCAAAATAAGGACGCGTTCCGGAATCATTTCATCCGACAAATACGCAATTCGTCGTAACAGTCACATCGACGATAATTCAAGTCTCCTTCCATTGTTCTCTCGCAAACAGGAGAACGAAATAGGGAGATTTCTAGCCGGTAAATAACGAGTGCACCACCTCGAGGAGGCCGGTGACCCGCGTTGTCGCGTGCAAAGCGCGTTATCTCCGAGCGACGAGCAAGAAAATCACGAGGCGACGAAGGCGACTATCTGCGCGTACAGTTTTCACGTAGCAGCAACCATTCCTTCAGTTTTTAATGAAGCGTGGTATACGCCGCCGTAAATCATGTTTATATATTCGGAACGTGATTATACAGAAGAATATTTATAGCCGCATTCGCTTCGATAAGTGTCTCGTTAAGCAAATGAAATGTTAAGTAATGGGGGAATGCTCTGATTTGCTAGATTTGTTCATACAAACTAAATTTAGCTATTCGCGTGATCGCCGCAATCGATATCACTTTCTGCTTTTTTTCTTATTGAGTAATTTATTCGAACCTTGCTCGCGCCTTGCTCCGAATACTTTCAGCTGCAGGTTGACGGCGCTTGAAACTCGTACGACACCCAGAGTGATGGACTCACTCGATCGGCACTCACGCGATCGTGAATTTTCGTTCGTCGTCGACAATGCGAATTACGTTTACGGTCTTTCGTAACCGGTATTGTCCGACCGGTCGAAAGTGCCGAGGTCGCATCCGTTTCCCACGTGCGAGTTTCCCTTATGTTAGCGCTGATCAGCGGTTTCGTGATGGAAACAGAAAAAAAAAAACATAACGAAATTATATACAAACGTGATGGATCCTGCGCTCTACTGTAACGCCGATCCGCAAGCTTTGCTCGAGCAAAGAGCACATGGAACGTCAGATGGTATTGATGACACGCATGCCTCGCCTTGCCAGTATTTCCCTGGTCTGCGTGAAATTCGAATATGGTTTTTTATCGACAGATTTTAGACAACAAAGATCGATAATATTTTAAGATATCATTTTAGACAACCCGTTCAACAAAAGATTTATCGAAAGAACCAATGATGTTTATTCGAAACGAATCCAGCTGCAAAGTTTGGTACTCTCTAATAAAAATTTTATGTTATTGGAAAGAAAGAAAAACGCAATAATATTATTTCTCGAAATATGAGATTTGAATCCGCTTTATGAAAAATAACGATTTTGCTGAAGTATATTTGAGAAAAATATAATAAATTTTAATAAATCGTTTGTTTGAATATTATCAACTAAGTATTTACTAAAAAAATACAATGATATATTTATTTAACTATTAATTTGATTATATTCTATTATTTCTTTTTAGTAGATATTTGTTCACTATTTTATTTATTTACATTTTTTTGAAGTAAATATTTATTTACTATAAGTCAATGGTTTAGTTAGCACTATTCAAATAAATATTTATTAAAATTTAGTACATTTTTTCACAATATAAAAATTTAGCTAAATACAAATTTAAAAGTAATTTTGTTGGGCCATGAAAACAATTTTGTAGAAATCTCAAGTACAATGAACAATGCTGCAAAAGGAACCAGTTTGAGCGTCATAGTTATTTGAAAGATTCAATAATATTATTTTCAGATTGTATCAAGCTAAAAATTTTAGTTACTTCAGCAAAACCTTGGCATTGTACAGGATTTAATGTCGCTAACGGTTTACATTGATGTATTTACAGTTTGATCCGTACTCTCTGTCAAACCCCGATATATTTCAATGCTAATAATGACTAATAATTTAACACCTGTTATCCCATATAGGATTTCGAAAGATCGTTATCTCAGATCATAAAGCGAATATGTACAGTTTGGGTATCTACCACCGCAGGGCAGAATCGGTTTCGGCAAAATCGGACTAATCACACGGAGACACGACTGAATTAGCCCGTCGTCAATCCATTAACGCGCATCACCGAAGCGTATCTCGATCGTAATATCGCAGGAAATATCGGTTCCCTCTATCCTGCGATCGATCCATCGCATCGGACACGCGCAGGTGCAGAATAGGTAACGTTCGCACCACAAAACGGTTATGTGCGTAAATTCTGTTGACGATATGATACTCGAGCACACATGATCCGCTCTGACCGGTATCATTACTGTTCGCATGCTACTGACAGTTTATTAAGCGATTTGTGCATGTAATACAGTGTTGATCGAGTTTTATGCGTTTCATTGACCTTGAAATAAAAAAACCTATATAAAATATCATATTAAAACATATTATCTTTATCACTTAAACTGTCTTTATAACACGCTAAGAGAAAAGTGTAATTTTAAAAATATAAAAGATTGAAAATATACTTACGTGAAATTTCTCATCATGTTGTGTATACAAACGGAACGTTTTACTGAAGTATATTAAAAAATTTAGCTATAGAAATATAAATATAAATCTGAAAAAATTTTGTTGGGTCATCGAAATAATTATGTAAAACGCTCAAATTAGTTGCTATATCAAAACTTTTTGAAGCGTTGTTATTCATGCTAATTGAGATTTCTAAGTAACTATTTTCCAACAAATCCAACAAAATTATTTTCAGATGTGTATCTAGCTAAATTTTTAAATACTTCGACAATTGGTTTTTCCGATGTACAAAATCGATCGAGCAAAATTCTTATTAATTTGTATACAATAACAAATTCTTCTACGCGACGATATCATTTTAACAAATAATTTAACAAATCTTTTTTATTATCTCTAACAACTGCGTGTGAACAACTTACTACTGCACGATGCAAAGTCTTTGTAATCGAATAACGATATTCTCGTTAGCGCACCCAACAGTTCGTCTTGCCAATAGTTCATTAAGCGATTTGCAGACGGATTGATGGGTGCAAGCGGGTGGCCCGCTTTTACCAGTATTTCGCTTTTCTCTGGCGCGGTGCACAGATTTTCCGTGGAAAGATTCACTCACGTCGCACATGGCCTATCGTTGCTTGATCGGAGGCTCATGAAGTACACGCGACGTTCGATTTACAATCGGCATTCCTCGCGATCGATCGAAAAAAATTACCGTCGAAGGTTGGCGCTCGATCAGCTCGTCATGTCCGTGCTGCTCGCTCAAGAGAGAAAGGTCTCTGTCGGGATAATCCAAAACGCGGGCGGGACGACGCCTGGCTCCTGCCCATCTATGCCTATCTCTGCCCATCTCGTGGGATACCGAAGCTCAATGGCGACCGATGAACAATGGCACGTTTGAAGAGTAGATAATTGCGGATAGTAATGGCTAGTGAACGGAGCTCTGAGGGTCGAATCAAATTAGATCTAAAAATTGACGGCTCTCAAAAACGTGATTGAGAAGAAGAGAGCGATCGCTTTCTGATCATTGGAGTAAATTGAAATGGAACAAGCAAGAATGTGCGGAGGTACATATGAGATTAAAAAGATAACATTCGCATCTTATCAGGAAAAAAAAGCAATTGTAATTTATCAAAGAATCTAATGAACAAACAATAGTCAACTACAATACTACACATTTACAATTAAGTTCAGAAAGAATTTTGCTGAAATAAAAATGTAGTTAGATACAGTTTTGAAAATAATTTTAAACTATTAGGTGTTGGAATTAATTTGTAGCGTTTTACAAGTGATGGGAAGTACTTTCATTAATGTATTTTTTAATGCTCATGTGAAATAAATAACATTCTTTCATTAAAAAACGCTACGAATTAATTCCAACACCTAATATAAAAATAATTATGTAGGAAATTCAAACATAATGACCTTCAAATAATCTTAATATTCTGGCAATCAGCTTGAGCGTAATTATTTGATAGTTGAACAAAATTATTCTTAGAACTGTGTCCAGCTAAACTTTTAGATACTTGAGCAAAATCATTCTTAAAAAGAAACATTTTCTAATTTTCTACTTTTTATTATAAATCATAATTTGTTTAAAAACTTTTATAAAATATTACAATATTTTCGAAGAATCTATAATTCATTTACGACGATTTACTGCGAACTTTTCATCGACACATCTCTCTCTATATATATATATCTACTATAATAATTCTTTATCTCATATATTCTCTCTCTGGAATTCAACGAAAAATATTTCGAAAGAAAACAGCGAGGAACGAAGCAAGGTTCTTACTGCACTTGAACGCCGCGATGCAAGCCTCGTTGGCAAGTGTTAATAACGTAATCGTCGATGAAAGAGTTAACATCGTAACTCTTGACAGCCGGTGAATGGAAACGTGAATGGAAACGCCGTGCCGTGCGATCGGCACGAAAGTAAGAGGCATTCGTTCGATCGTTCGTTCACGAAGGAATCAGCGGCTCGACGAAAAGTCAAGGGACCGTTTCCTCAGCGCTCAGCGCAGAGATCCTTCAAGGTAGCCTGAGAATGCTCGAGGAATCTGCATCCACCGTTCCTAACGTTTCGCTTCGCCTTGATCGACGGTTTAAACCGCGTAAATCGCGTTAGGAACTACAAATCTCCGCGCATACCGCGAAAAATACAATCCCTTGTTACTTTCGCAATAAAAATACATATATATTTTTTCATTTATATGATTACTTGAAATAACACAACGTCGTGGTTGACACCACAATTTTCCATTTTATCCTTCTCCATTTTGACGCTGCTGCCACGAATAGTGGCAGACTGTCGGCGTGACAGTATAGTTCTGTTGTAACGTTAATCGAAAACTTTCGAGTCATTTATAACGCTGTAAGAACTACTGCGACGAAACACGATGTCAAGGGTCAACCCAACGCACGATCCTGCGCGCGCTCGCGATTAACCTTTCCGCTATGAATAAATCTCACTGTCGCGGGCGCGCGAGCGCGCGATATGCGCTTTATATCTCCTGTTACATGCCCGCGTGTGGTAAGTTTGAGAGACATCGCGTGATTTCTACAACTCGCGCATTAAGCGCAGCGTGTTGTAAATTAATGATATACGAAAGATCGACGGGACAAAGTCTCGATCGCGAAATCGTTATACCTTGCAAAGCGCCATTAGCAACGCAACGACGACTGCAATAAATTTCTGCCTTACATTTACGACTTTAATGTAATACCATGATACGCATACGTCCTTCCACGAAAGCGAAAGCTAGTTGTACCTTTGCACTCTGGATTATTTTCACGGTGCCGGCTCGCTAGGTCAGTATCATTTTCACGAGTTTCAAACTTATTAGACATAAATTCCGAGAAATATATGTTTATATTAATGCTACAAGATACGATAATTTATGGGAGAACTCATATAGTATAAATATTTATCTAGAGGTAAATCATTATATAGAAGGAGAGAGAGAGAGAGAAAGAGAGAGAACATTCGTCTCGGTAGACTGATATCGTGGCACTAAAGGATAAAGAATCACACACGCGATATTAAAGATTTTCCCATGTATTCGTGCAAGGCGATAATATAATAGGAGAGAGGATGTCACGGTCGTATAAAATTATTAAATATCGTGAATCATATATGTGTATGGCAAATGTCATAGCATATTTTATAAACAAAATATTTATTAGTCTTAGTTCTAACCAGGAAATTAAAACTTTCATTGGGAAATCTCGATAATTTTTCGAAAACAGTAGAAAGTCATATCTCTCTATCTCCCTCTTTCTCCCCCCCCCCTCTCTCTCTCTCTTAAATCTTTTGAATAAAAGTAAATTTTATCATTATTTGTTTAACAATAAGATTGCTTGACAAATTATTGTCTGTGCTTAATTTTGATCTTGGTTTACTGGTTAGTATACTGGATAGATATACTTTATTTCTTAATGGAAAAAATTTGTTAACTAATTTGTATTGAGCAAGAATGATCCTTAAATAAATTTTTCTTTTCTTGAATGCAATTCTCAATTTGCGTATTCTTGAAATCCTCGCTTGCTACATTTTACTTTCTTCTTAATCTTTATTTTAAAGAATATACATTTTGTGAGATTATATTATATCTGTCAGTTCTTACAATGTGTATTCTATTACATATAATATATTTGGACAAGCGCTTGAGAGGACAGTGTCTCAGAGTGTCTCTGAAGTGTCAAATAAATGACAATTCAATCTCTCTCTTTTTCTCTCTCTCTCTCTCTCACTCTCGCTCTAGCTCGTTTTTCTCCATAATAATAATGTATTACAATATATAAATAATTATAATTTCAAGGATTAATTAAACATCTGAAATTCTCCTTGCATTAACAGCATATTCTACGCGATATCAATTCATTCTCAATTCCGTAAGATTTGCTGAACATCAAAATATCAATGCAACGAGTGCTGATCGAATCGAGGCATACCATGTCGATATAGTTAAAAGATGTAGCATAGTTTGGAGAAACGGCAATGTTCCGATTCCCGGTCGGGTTTCCGAGCACGTGCACCGGAGCCGCTTCCATCATATGACCGTACAATCCGATCTGCGTAATCGGTTCACCAGGTGCCAGGCACGGACAAATAGGGTACATCGGTATGAAAGTAAGAGGCTTCGATCTGAAAACGCGACTGTCGATGTCGGCGGGAAAGATCTGAGAACAGAATAAAACTGCGAAGTCAGACGGAGATAAAATGAACGAAAAACGGAGAAAAAGGTAGTGATAGAAAAAGAGGATAAAGGAAGGAAGGGAAAGAGAGAGATAGAGAAAAAGAGAGTGAGAAGGAACGAGTCGGCGCTCTTAGGCATTTCTTAGCTTCGGTATATGTCTAACGTTCAGCTGTGCAGGCTCCCACGATCGGTTCATGGTCTCTGCTCGCGGAACTAACAGAGATCGGGATAGTTGCGGCCAGAGTTTCCCAACGTCTTTTTTATTCCGTTTTTTGCGGATCTACGCTGAAATTTTTGGCGATCGTTTAACTGGGACAACCGTCGTCGATCGCAACTTGTGCAAACTGTAAAGACTGCTCTACATATTAATGAAAGTCATGGCGTATTTCTTTTATCTGAGCATACGTTTATATCATATTTTCCTATTAGCTATTTCGCCATCTTGAATCTAATTATTCTATTATTCGAGAAGCGCTTAGTAATTCTTTAAATATAATATGATTATTAGATCCAACATGGCTTTTACGATACTTTTATTAACAAGGAGCTTTAGTATAGTCAACCGAATAATACGATGCAATTAAATCTTTCTATATTTGATTTATATAGGCGCGCATCAAAATTTTATTTATGTCCTCTCATATTGATCATGTAATTGTTCTGAATGCTTGTTCATATCGCATTACATTAGCATTACCACTAAATATATACAATGTCAATACGAGATAAGAATCGGACAATGGCATTTAGCGTTACACACGCAACATGAATACTGATTCGCGATCTGTAACACTTCTACGACGTAACCGATGGCAATAGCGGCGAGGAATCACTTTCGCATAACGGTATCGAGCTTGCAGTCGTTATTGCATCGCGCGCCTATGTCCGCCATTCTTACGGAACAAGATTATTATTCTCGCGGGATCAACACGGCAACGATTATTACCAGATATATAATACGATCGTCACGATCGCCGGTATCATTATCCCCGTGCAACAGCGATTTGCGCAATTCTGACTCATTCTATCGATCTCGAAGTCATACATTGTTTTTACTCGCGCTGCAATCTCACTACATTCTCATATCCCGTGTGTAACTAACATCAGAGAGGATGTATGAAAATTTCGTACCTATACCTAGTCAGACGTTCATCGGTTCATTTGAAGTTGAGTTGGGAGACACTGAGACGTCTACCTACGTGCGGCATTTTACAACGGCTGCATATGCGACTGCGTACGCGTACGCGTGCACACGCATACACGCGTGCACGTACGTAGGGGCACTTACACGCGTAAACGCGCCCTTACGATCCCACGGCGACTTGCCGTGCTTCTGCGGCCTTGCCGCGTGAAAGGCACACGGAAACTGGCGCGTCCATCTTATTACGTAAAACCCAAGTTTTCATGAGATCAGCGGTGTCCGCAGGGACGTAGCGATTTGCTCCGACGAAGGAGAGGAACGGCGACAACGATGACGGGTGAGATAGCGAGGAAAACAAATACATCATGACGTAGAGACGCGCTCGCGAGGGATGCTCGATTAACGGCTTCAGCTGCTACCTCATTCACGGACGACGCGTGTATTTCCTTGGGAATTGTGATATTTGAATATAGGTGATGACTTTATTTTTAATTAGCGGTACAATTTATTGTTCATACGTGTGAAAAATAGTGTGACCTTCAATCGAATACAAGTTTTCTGAAAAGATCAGCGAGATGTGATTTTATATATGATTATAACTGTAGCAATTCTAATATTAATTTGTTCCTTACTTCGCGAAAGTTCTTATTCACGCAATAGCAGCAAGAAATTGCATTGGTAACACATGGATTTGACGATATCAATTCTTATGACAGATAAAGAGACTTATCTGTCTCAAGAAAAAAACTGATAATGCAGCTAGAGATGTAGGTACGTCATCAATCTTTCGAGTGTGCATTATTTGTTTCTAAAATAAGATCTTTATATAATTATTTATATAATTGTATAATATGCATTATACAAAATAATAAATAATTTAGATGATATCTAAATAAATAGCAGGAATTTTAGCTATAATTACTAAAAATTTAACTTTAAGCTCTATAATAAAAATAATTAAAATATAATCATATAATGTAAATATATAAAAGACAATTTTATTATATTATGTTTACGAAATAATTAATAAATCGCAACTTTAAGACTTTCATTTATATCCCAGAAGAAATCATTCGTTGACTATTAGAACCCATCTGTGACACTCGATGATTAATTCAGGTACGTAAGCTCAAGGACTTCAGAAACTCCGTTTAAACTTTTACTATGGAAAGAATGGTTTTGCTAAAGTCTATATAAAATCCAAACATTCGGTCAGATACAGATCTGAAGATAATTTTATTTGAACCATCAAAATAATTATGTAGAACGCTCAAATTGATTCCTAGAACGTTAAATTTTTGCAACTCCATCAATGCTCAAGCGTCCTACATAATTATTTTAATGATCTAACAATATTATTTTAGAATAGCTAAATTTTTAGGTACATCAGCGAAATCGTTCTTTTCGTGTAAAAGAAAATCATATCTTCTCGTTCTCAATACATACATAAAATACAATACTCTGCTGTTTTTTTTATGCTGCTTCTATGTATGTACATTGTATTGGATTCTAGCTCGAACAGATTGATTGAATTATGTGTCAAAGCACAGATAACGTCGCGGCATCACGTAACTGTCGATGTAATTATTCATGATGTGCGTAAAGGCTGCAGTAAGCATTTTTCATGATCATTCTGTGCACTTTCGCAATCATCAGTGCGTACTTTCAAACCCGACAATAATCTCATCTTAATGTTAATATACGAGAAAGGGAGAAAGGAGAAGCTCGAATTATCACTGTACTGACCATGCAATAAGAAATAGAAAAAGCAGAGAGCGCGAGAAATGCGCGTATAATGAAACGGCGCGTAACTTTTAACGGCTCACGACGTAAACGCGCGTATCATTACGGGAAATTTAAAAGGAAAGGCTAGGATCTGCATGAGGCCAGTAAGGAGGTGAATGATTTCGCGAGCATACAAAATTTCAGGTTAACAGATTGAGATTATCGGTGTAGGAAGCCTCAAAAGTACGGAGATTCGTAAACTACTTTCACTCGTAAATGCTCGTTTGCGTCTTTATACGAAGTACAAACGACTGGCATTACCGGAACAGGTTGCTGCCGGTGCAATAAGTTAGCTGGCGGCAGACTGAGAAATGTGTCTCCATTTCTATCTCTCTCTTTCAGCACGCTATATCTTATAAGAACCATTAAAATGGAAGAAACGCCAGTGAATACTCTAAAGACGGTCGTGTACGCGCATAACTGAGAAAATCTCTCGGCGCCTCTGAGAAAAAATTCTCGTTAAGAAAGGAAGCGCGACAAATTGGCATAATGTAACATTTTCTAGTAGAAATCTAATCGCTAAGCTTGTCGACAGGCCACCGGGAGAAATGGTCGCGTAATTCGACGGTTTTCAGCGGACGACGCTCAAAGTGAAAACGATGCGGCTATGTGCAACATGTTGCCTTTACCCGCCGACAAGCATATGATCTCTTTGTACTAAACGCAGGCGCGCGGAATGTGTCGTGCATTTTAGTTTTCAAAATTACTAATTAAAACTTTGCGTGTGAGAATTTTTTATCCCTGTGAATCCCTACGGATGATTCGCCAATTCAATCTTTTTGTAAGATACATTAAACATAAAATAATTGAAATCCAATAAAATAAATAACAATTTTCCGATAATATTAATAGCCGAAATTATATGCGTTTGTACGCATTGCAGTCTTGTAAACACAAATATTTATACGCATTTGCAAATATTTATGAGTGCATTTATGAGTTGGTTGCATTATCATGATTAAGACGAAGCATATAATTACTAATGCAAAATTTGAATTCATCGACTAATCAGCTTCGACGCAAACAGAATCATATAAATTTGTTATGTCACGTTTCAGTAAAATCGATTTGTGCATATTATGGGGGACCACCTGTTGGCGAACGTCGTGCTCGCACTGCAGTAATAGTAATCCCAGTTTAACTTCACGAATGTTCTTGTGAATAATTTTGATAAATGTCAACATATGACAACTTGAATATATAATATATACTAATAATAAATTTCTTCTAATTAACTTCCTCATAAAAACATCTAAAACGTGCCTTTAATCAATTTTAATTGCCTTTAATTCTTGTGCTTCTACCATTGAAAAAGAAAAATCATTTGATATTGAAAGAAAAAACCGTTTGCTTTTGTTCTTATCGATTAATACAGTTTAATTCGGCCTTGAATGAATTTACGAACAACACGTAACGAGATGGCACCGAAAAAAAATCATTGAACTCGCATTACTGGAGAGAGAGAGAGAGAGAGAGAGAGAGAGAGAGAAAAGAGGAGAAGAACTGAGACAGAAAAAACGAGGATGTGGCACGTCATGTCAAAATGAGTTGCGACAATTTTTACATTTTTGCGCTTAATCGTACAAAGGCGCGGTGCAACGCGCGGGCTCTTGCGAAAATGACTGAATGGCCTGAAAAAATATGCGCACACCGATAAGCACCGCGGCCTGATAAGGTCGATGCGTATTATCACTGTTTGCTCGAGGCGATAACGATGCGCAAAAATGAGGTTGAAATTGCAAAACGGCATTAAAGTCCGTGTAGAGGAGGGCCAGGGAGGTGGAGGACGAAAGGGAGACGAGAGGGAGACGAAGAGAGGGAGATGAGGTTGATAAATCGTTAGGGCAAACGGGGTGAGTGGATAGGAGGAGGGGGAGAGGGAGTGCATTCGGTGCAACGCAACGAGGGGAACCACGTAATCTAAAAGGCTTATAAGACTGCATCCGGTGGGACGATCGATAGCGAGAATTATCGACGTTTCGTACAGACACTACGCGACGTGGATAAAAATTTGGCGGTCCTTCTTCTACCTTAAGTTCTCTCTTTGCTCCCATATTATATCTATCTATCTATTTATCTATGTAGTAATATTGTTAGATAACTATCTAACATTCTCTAACATGATAAAAATTAATATTATTATTTTGAATAAATATTACTGACTTGTTTATATTTTTTACAACACTCTTATTTTTGTAGACATTTAAATCTTAAATTAGATAAAACTGCATGACATCATTAAGATAATGAAATTTAAATACAGTACCGCATTGCGATGCATTCGTATATTGACGTTGACGCAAATCACATTGGGAATATCTGGCTGTGGATTCCAGTCGTCCGCACGAACTTTTATCCGCGTCGCATCGTATTTGTAGGTCAAATAAATTGTGCGGCTCAATAAGCGACAAATTGCGTGAAATCATGTTGCAGTCGTTATACAAATTATACGGCACGTGTCCAAAATGGACATTTAAAATTTTAATTAAACATAAAATATATATATATATATATATATATATATATATTTTATCAACTTGATATCATATTCATACTAATTAATTAATATAATGTTTTGTAAAGACTATATATTAATCTATAAAAAAACTTGATGCGTGTGTTAAAAATAAATGAAGTGATACAAACACAGTACATGTAAATTAATTTAAAAAATTATGCAACTAATTAAACAAACTAATCTAATATTCTTTATGAATTAGCAAGAAAAATTTTCTCAGATTAACAATTCTTCTCTAATGGTGAACCACATCTTTCAATGTTAAATATTCATTTTCTTGTACGTTGCATATTTCACTCAATCTTAGAAGAAGGAATATGGACCCTTCTTCCTGGGCGGGCAGCCGCAGTCTCTTATTAATTGATCGAAATTAGAGCACTCGGACCGCTTCATTGACAGAGCTACCGACAGTGCAATGACCGCTCGGTAATTCGAGACTCAACCGATGACACACTACCCAGTTAGATGACAAAATTTTATTTTACCGATGACATGGAACGCACTCCACGCCACGCGAAAATAATTGAAAAAGCATTTTCGTCGAATCGCTCGCTTTCGAAACGCATTACCGGATTTTCGATAATATATTGCCAGAAACTAATTTCGTTATTACCATGTCGACGAAAGAGGAAAAAAAAATGTACAGCCCGCATGTCGCCGTTACTGGTGTTACCGGCGCGAATAAAATACTTTCACGTTATCGCGCGGTGTCATCCAATAAACCGCGGCAGCTTGTTCCTATAACAAGTACGCTTTTTTCTCGATTTAAAATGTGCTTTAAAACTTTCCGAAAAATTATCACAGTGTTTAATTATAGATGAAATGGTGAATTGATAGGTTAATTGCAGAATAAGGTAACATATATATTTTTTTTTTTTTTTATAAAGTTTAAAGATTGCGAGACTTGCAAAATATTGACTAAACATGTTTTGAAAAAAATACTCAGAAGTCAACAGGATTACAGTTTGTTGTCCTGAATAATTCACAACGCAAAATGAATTCAAACAAGGAAACATATTCAATGTGTTGCTTCCGTTACACCAATCCGAAATGCCGACACTATAGGCGTCATCATGTTTTTCCACGGTGCACATGAGATGCTCATAAATGCGCAGAGGCGAGCATGCCGGCGAAAAACAACCAGCGCTATAACGAAAAATACGAACGACGATATAAGCGTAACAATGGACACAGACACGTTTTACCGTATCGATTCGCGGTTAATTCGCGAATAAGCTCGCTCACGGACTTCACAACAGCTAGAAAAGTGTCACGAACGAGTTCGAAATGAGTCCCGCAGGGCCGGTCGATGTTGAACATAAAGCGCTTTTTACCTCGATCCATCAATTCGCTTCGGAACTTTCCTTCACGCCATGGAGAATGATCTCGATCATGAAATTCGCGACTTCTTTCGAGATTAAACGTCGTCCTGCACGACACAGAATTCAATTTCGTAGCAAGTTACGTAAACAATCCAACGAATAGACTACGTGAACATCACTTTTTGTAGTGTATATTATATATTGTTGTGTATAATGAGATAGATATTAACTCGTAAACGCTATACTACGAGAACAATACCTTGGGCATACCCAATCCAATTCGATAGCTTAGTACTGTCATAAAAATGAAAAGGAAATTAGATAAACAGTGATTTTTCCGATCGAAGTGCCAGACATTAAGGAATATAACTAAGCAAATATATGTATCTTTATAAATGAAAAAGTTATAAGCAATAGAAAACGCATTGGAAAAAAATTGAATATGCTACATCTAAAAAGCGTTTACAGGTTAAACGTTTATATTTCCATACATTCTACATTTATACATTTAAATAATCTAATAGCCCATTATATTTAACATGCTTATTAACAAGCGACGAGACAATTACGAACGATTCCAAATTTTGCCTTGCCGATAACCCGTATAAATCATTTTGGGAGAATGAAACTGAATTAATTTCACGCCAAGCTAATTTTAACACAAACTGTCGTAATGAATATTTAGGAGAGTAGCGCTTATTCAATGGCGAACAATTCCGTGAATAGCTCCATGTGACCCGCTCCGATGTCGCGCGGTTTGAAAATTTCAGTCGCACATGCATTATACCTGCGACCCATTTTTCGGTGCATGGAAACGAAAACGCCACGCTGGGCCTTGACTTTAATTTCGCACTCCGAGATAAAGCCAGAATACAACGTGTGCAATCGATAAGCAAAGCTGCTTTCCGTTCTCAATGCTCATCATATGTTCCTCATCAGAATTAAGACAGAATGAAATGTGAAATGCGAAACATAACGGCAAATTATATACAGAATAAGAGGAACAACAAATGTAGAATAAGCGCATTAGTAAATCGCTAATTTTAATAATACTAATATTATGTTGTCATTAATTTTATTTCATTTTTATAGTACAGTCTTAGCCATAAGTATAACACTCATAAATTCACATAAACGTCCTATATCCGTAAACAAAAAATAAATTAAAAAATAGTTTTATCGAAAGATAATATTTATTTTTATAATAATTTTAATATTTTTTGTTCTATGTATCCTCCTTTGTAGCCTTTATTACTTTACTATCTTTTCCAAGAAATTGCAATAAATTGAGAAGTCTTTATACTTATGGCCAAGGCTGCCTACATGCATGAAGTAACGTAATTATTTTTTTATCTCATAGAAATAGCACATCACTGTTTAAAGAAAGATTATACAATAGCATTTTTTAATTAAAACGCTTACCGAAATTAACAATGTTAGTATAGTATGTTGACATCATTTACAGTAAATTAGGTATGTACAATATATTCTATGTACTTTTTCTTTTTATATTTCGTTGTGACGAAAAAAAAGGAATATCGAGAATCAACGTTCGCGCATCGATGACGCTGTATTAAACTTGCAGGACTAACTGTTTCCACGAAAGCGCAAACCGCGTGCCATTACGGCGCCGGTCGCATCAACATTACTGATAATCGCACGGCGAGTTACACGTTTAAAGCAGATGTTACAACCGCGCCCCGGTTTCATGTCCTCCGTACTCCTCCTTCCTCTACACCGACACCAAGTAATGAATATTACTATTATTACTGGAGCAGCTTTCTCGTTAGCATTCTCAAATAGCTATGGAGAGAAGCATCGATCCCTACGGTCTAATGCATTGTGGCTCGAAAAATCCCAAGGTTCTATCTTAAAATTATAGACTAAATATGACAGAACGTTTTTTCAAGCTTTATAATATCCATTTAAATAAAATGGAAAATAAAATTTCAAATACTATGATCAAATATGACAGAAAATAAATAATTCTGTTAGTTGTTACTGTCTATTATTATATGTCTTCAGACATTATTTGATAAAGATTTCGACTAATTTAATAGTAGGTGTGTTTCAAACTATTTAATTGTATATTTAAGAGATTAATTTCTAGAGATAAAAAACAAGAAAATTTAATAATACATCCAATTATATTTAAAATATCTAAATTTTCAGGTATGTTTAGAATTTGCAATCTAATCATATATTAGCAGAAAATGTCATTACTTGTTGCAGTATAATTCATTAATATAATATGAGGTAGCCTACTTATACAACATTTGGAGAGATATAAAGATATATTTACTCCATTAATCTGTGCTTGATAAGCATGCAATATCTGTCAGTAGCACTCGCTTTAAGTTTATTATTGGACACATTTTTGACATCTTATCTATGAGTAGTTTTCCTTGTTGTTGATATTTCAAATAGTTCTAATTTTGTAATTAACTCGAAATAGTCACTTGAAGTATTTTTGTTACTTTAGTTACAAAAAAAATATTAAAATGTTGTAAAATATCGTTTTGCATGGATATTTTTTCTTTTTTAGTAACTATTTTTAATAACTATTTTTTGTAATACAATTTCATAAAAAAATCTACGATAAAAAGCGTTTTATTAATAAAAATCTTCGTATTTTAGAAATACTATTATAATAAGAAACATTATCATAATAAATATTTAACGTGTTTATTCTGTTATTTGTTTGGCTCCTATTTACTTTCAGAAAATTGTGATCAAATCCACATCCATAATATTTTCCAATACTAATAAATCGGAAAACAATCAAGAATATACAATACGTTATCAATAATAGCAATTTTAATTGAAATATAAAAATATACAGATAATCGCGTCTACGTTAAAAAAAATCAGGTGACTATTCTCAGATTAAAGAAAATTTCAATAATTCCTGTTTAAATTTTTATAAATACAATTTCACAATTGCAACTTACATAATACTCGATTCCTACTTTGCAAGTAAGAAAGATCGAAAGTTTACTCTATGTTTATCTTAAACATAAATTGAAAGTTTCTTTTTAATTCTATAAAAATATTCCTAATGTCCAATCAGCTAAATTAAAACATAGAATCGCTCTTTATTTCATTAATTTAGCATGTTAGCGAAAGAATCCCGTAAATCGATCACGTTCAAGATCGCAAGAAACATCTCGATTCTAAAGTTTTTCAAACTCTCACTCGAAGCATACATCGTGATCTTTCAAAGTATTCGGACCTGCTGTCCCGCCAGTTCGACCTCGGGGGAGGTCAATCCCTCCTTACCGAATGTTTGTCGGAGCTAAATGTTAATAAAACGAAATGAAGACCGTCCTTAGCTCAGCCTGCCACGAAGGTCGTGGGCGGGCCTAAAAGCCGGCGAAGCATTTGGTAGGTAGACAAGGTCCGACCTCGAACTCCGTGAATCGAGGTCCTTCGCCGTACGTTTTCGTTTCTTTCGGTCTCTCCGGTGTCTTCTTTTTTCTTTCGTTCTTTTGCCCACAGCGGGATCCTCCCCGTAGGCCCTGGTGGAATCTCCGGCGCTGCCCGAGAATTATCAGGCAACGCGTTGATGATACATGCGTTTGCAAAATCAACGCCCGCACGATACACCGACAGCAACTATTGCTCGGCATATGTCAGTCAGATTATTAACCCGTGTGCCTTCGTCTGTATTTTAATGTATTGCTAATTCATGTCCGGTTACTTGAAATAGTACTTATACCTAAACTACTGATATTGCGCTTGACGCAACACTTTTGAGAAAGTAGTCTAATCTGAAAAGCGACGTTTCTTCGAGGCTAAATAAAAAAAAACGAATAATCGTTATCTACAATTTTAGATATCTAAATTATGTATTTAGCACCTAAAGATCGTTCTCAATCTAATACACAGCTTTTAGTATTTATATTTTAGTATTTTATCAGTCCTCTTTTAACTTCTATTAAACTACCTTTTCCAAGAAAATGCAATAAATTAAGGATGTTTTATACTTATGACTAGTATAATATTTAAAAGATGACAATTTACTTGTAATACCTTGAATGTTACGCAAACACTGCTGTTTATTTAATACGTGACTGGTTAAGAATTAATTAATATAGTAAAGATTCTTCTGTATTGCCGCATTTCTGTTCAACATTCACTATCTCTCATCTTTATGTGCGGATATTTATCGTTGGTTCCTCATTAAAATTGCGGACGCTCTCGATCAGTATCCATTCTTCCGCTTAGTCGTGTATCGCGCGATAAGCTGATATCACCGCAGCGTAAATCGTTAACCCAGCAACAATGCCGAAAGCTAAGTGCCTTTCACGGGAATTCGGTGCGATTCTAATAGAGCTGCCCTATCTCGGCGCGCATTGTCTCAGCATCGCCGATAAATCCGCGCATTCGCAGCGAGGCGCATTGTCGCGTCTCGTGTCGCACAGACGCACAAGCACACGTACACGCACACGCACGCATGGACGCGGATTAAGCGCACCCGTTGCGGATTTATAAGCGGACCCGGGTGGGCGTCGCGGCGCGGACAATGCGAGGCGCAATGGCATTAGGCGAATGCAGTTTCACCTTCTCTACGTCTACGTAAAATTATCTATGCAACAATTCGCGTTTACGACTTTTATCCTTAACTCTTGAGAGTATCATGAAATGACGCGTGCTGCGTCAAATTGCAATAATAAATGTGCGATAGACCTGCTTGAATACGCATTTATTGAGCGAATAATACATTCCGTGTCTAAAAGACATGATTGATGATTATTATCGACGCCAGGAAAAAATTATTTTCGAATAATTCTTTACGACTTCGTGTTACATTGTAATATAGTTACTAATTATTATTATATAATAATATATTAGATTGATTCTTCTTTTATATAAGTATAAGTATAAGTATTAAGTTTTGAATTGATCTGTTTTTATACATAAAACGAAAATATTTTAATAGTTAGAACATAAATTAATATTTCTTGTCGATTATCATTTAGTTTGTTCCAACACTGTTGTGAGACTTTATTTTCTAATTAAATAACGAAGTATAAAGCCTGTAATGTACGCACTGACGCGCCCATAAACGTTTCATCACCAAATTGCAACAACGTGAGGAAAAGAAGGAAATGTGAAACACGTTTTCGTCTCACAACCCATGTCACCTCGATAGAAACTAAAGTGCGCATTTTCGCGCGATTCACGCGACTCGAGCACGTTTACGTGTATGACCAGATAAGATCGTCCGAGTTCTCTTAATAATTCATGCCTTCGCCACAATATTGCAACGAGTGACCTCGGAAATTGCGAACATATGGATAGCTACCTCTGTTTATCATTATAGATGAAAAGATATTCTGATTGGAAAAAAACAACATTGAGGTTTCGACTTAAGACTTGTTTTAAACACTTATGCAAAATATTTTGCATAAGTTTCAATTATTTCTATGCCAAGCGTTACGTAGTTGAAAGAGCGAGCGTTTCATTGAGAGTTCGTCGCGAATGCCACAAGATAATGTCACGTATCCTTAACAAAAATGCATCATTTAGAAAATAAATCCGTCTCGTACGCTTCGCAGAGATCGCAAGAGTGCTCTTCGCCACGTCGTCTCGAAAATGAAACGTTACATAAGAAAGTATACATCTATACGTGGACAAAACAATTTTGCCGAAGTGTCTAAAACTTTGGATACAGTTGGATACAGATCTAAAAATAATTTTATTAAATTATCAAAATAATTATATATGACGCTCAAGTTATAATACAAAAATTTTTTGTTCATCAGTTCATTTGAGCTTATATACTTATCATGTGCGATAGTTCAACATAATTATTTTCAGATCCGTATTAGTTAAATTCTTAGATATTTTAGAAAAGTCAGTTTCTTTCTGAGCACATATTAACTAAGAAAGATGCAAAATTGTGTTGAAAGGATATTAAGTATAAGAGTTTCAACAATGGATATCAATAATTAGAAGAGCGAATTTACGTTTTGGTATCTGCCTACGCGTCATTGTATGGAATATCTGTACAATAAGAATACACATGGATACGTGGGTAGTTGTGCTGGTCAGGTACACACCTATCGCCGGACAACAAGTTTAATCGGAATTATAATATTTATTTATCACTGCCTACCCACTGCGCTAGTTACGGCCGACATTCCTTGGACCGCCACCTACGTACCTTGCGAAATGACACTGTACGTGACGAACACTCGATGGATTCCCAATTTCGATGACGACTTTGTCCGTATCGCTAATTATCACCTATACAGCTCCAGAACTACATTGTAGTACAGCAACATTGCTGCATCATTTACTACAAATTTATTGAAATATTATTGAAACGTTGTAACGCTCCGATAACATTGCTGGAATGATTTGTGTTATATGAGCGAACAACCGATTTGCACATGAGTCACAAGGTGCCAGATTGACCTCCGTACCACTCTCTCGTAACAATGTCGCTCGTGAATCGCGCGAACATTCGCCGCCACCATCACTGCCACGCACGACGACTCCGTAATTTTAGGTTTGCATCGTGTATTACGCCCCGTTTCGCCGTTTACGTCCTCGCGCGCGCTATTTCGGTGCACGCGGGTTCGTTGACATCGGCGGCCGTTTTCCCGTAGTTATCATCATCAACGTGCATGTATGTATATATATATATATACGCGCTCTCGCTGAGAGTGGCGGCGCGGCATAACGCGCTGCTCCGCTCGCGCTGTCCGCGTGTCAAAAGTTGCTGCTCGCCAACTCGGCGCAAGGTCAGGCAAATTGGCACCAGCTGCGACCGTGAGGCCGCACCGAGAATGTTCCCTCTGTTCCCTCTGTTCCACCGCATCGCACCGTGCACTTAGGACAAAGAGAGGACTTTGTCGTCCACGGGCCGCGGTAACTTACTCCTCAAGGCCGACGTCTTAAATTTGGCGCGCGTCGCATCCGTCGCGGCTTATATGCCTGCATGCGTTATCCGACATGCGATCCTTGCTCGTCTTACTGATACCCAAGTGCGATAAACGTTTGGCACTTGTATTGTAATTTTTACAATAATATAATTAAGGGGATCCCCTAAAATCGTCTATTTTATCGATTATTTTTCAAAGTATATTTCTAACTGCTTTTACTGCTTGTAATTGTATCCTTTTCCAATTAAAACATAAATGATAATGTAATTCAAACTGGTCGATTTAATGCCAAAAATAAAAAAAAGTTGTAAAGTTACAGTTTCTTTATCGCTTTCTGGCGTCGACTCGTAACAATATTTGCTTTATAAAAGTTTTTATACTTTATATGTATAAAGCAATCTTGATTTAGATTAGAAATTACATGAACAAACAAATATTGAGTTCTTAGAATTAGTCTTGATATGATCTAATATGGAAGATTAGTTAATTAAAAAATTTGTACGTATGTATGCATGTAATACTGATGTAGTATCAATAACACATAAATTGTATGTTAGTAAGTCCTATTGAATCGATAAAAAAAACTTTAGGATTCCCTTGCACATCCTATAGTAATCATTTTACGTAGATTACAATTTATGACGCTAACACAGTGATAAATCGATTCACAATAATTTCATTAATATTAACAGAAATCAACAGTAAGAAACGGAAATCATAACACAATACTAATATATCATAAAGGCATGTAACAAAGTAATTGCGGGAAAATTACCCCCCCCCCTCCTTCTATTTTTTCCGACTTCTGCGGCATAAATCCCAGCGCAGCGTATTTGCCGGAGTTATCCTAATTCAGCTAAATTTTTTAATATTTCAACAAAAACCGTTTCTTTCCGTGTACATTTATTATACATTTATACATACGCAGAGAGATAAGTTAATGGTGAAAAAAGACATTCTATTATCATAACAGCGGGATTCGAATCGTTTTGCCTTTCAAAACTATTAAGTCGTGATGCAACAGAAAGATGAAAAAGGTAACTGATTGAAAACAAACCGAAACGTGGGATGTTCTCCAAACGCCCATACCGATATCTAAATAGGAAGTGCAACCAGTCATTTATGAGCGTTCTCTCGAGAAAATTGCAATAGGGGCCGCGCAATGGTAGACCTACGGAGTTCTGGTAATAATCCGGACCAATTCCGGATGTCCGGCCGCAATAGCCGGTGACCGCCTGTACGCGGACCGGCAACGTGGAATCCGTACGCCGTACGCCGTACGCCGCGAAGCAAACGTTTAGACCTACGCTTGCTGGCTCAGGCGGCGCGTGGCGCGATCGGAGGCGACTATAAGCGAACGACTATGCGAATGGCGCAACTATACGGCCCACTAAAAGCCCGCCGTTGCATAACGCCATTGCAGCGGCACAGCGCACGGTGTGAACGCGAGCGCTAACCTACGCTCTGAAGATCCTTTTTGTCTCGCCCGCCTCGCCAAGGCGCAATAAACATCGCTGTTTATTTAATTTTACGAACGTGGGCTTCGCTCGATTTCGCTCCCCCCTCCAGCGAATTGTACGGTTATAATACGTAATACTGGGAATTATTTTAGTTGTATTTAGAGCTTTGGGATTTTTTGCTTCGATTTTTAGCATCTCGTGAGGAATGTTACATCAATCTTTTTTTGTTTAAAAAAAAGCTTCAAACAACTTTTTAATATTCAATGTTAAATATCTCATAACAGAGAGAGGGGGAGAGAGAGAGAGAGAGAGGATTTAACAAGGTAAGATCAAAATAATGTTATTGAAATATCTCGTACATTATTTGTGATAAATTCAATTTTTTTTTTGTTTTAGAATTCTTGGATAATTTCGAATTAAAATTCTAGAAAAGAAAATATATTCAGAATTTATATAGCAGTAAGTCTTATCAAATATTTATTTTTATAACAATGAATGACAATAACCGACATTAGCCCACATGTGAATACACAACCAAGTGACAAGAAGATTTTATCGGTCTGAGCTGGAGCTTAGTGCTTAAATAATACTTCGATATAAATTTATAAACATATCCAGTACTGTAAACTGCGCACCGAAACAATTTTCGGTCTTGAAACGCAATCTTAAACTAAAACTGGGATAGTAATATTATAAACAAACAATTTAATGATATTAAGTAATAGAAGTAATTTAATAATATTTCAATATTAGTCTGATATTAGATATTAGATAGATTAATATCAAAATATCATTAATATGCGGATATTAATGATGCTAATAAGCATCTTAAAAAGCTATAAATTTCGTTTATTTCTGTATATTTTTTATATTATATTATAATTAAATTCCAAACACAGAAAATATTTTATTTTTCTATTTCACTTTACTCAGCTACACAAGATGCACACTTTATACGATAATATTTCTCAAGATAAGCTGCTTTTCGCGTATGTAAACTAAAACATTCTCCCCCCCTCCCCCCCTCTCTCTCTCTCTCTCTTTCTGCAGAAACTTACCTTCTTTTTACCGATCTTTCGATCGGTGATTGCGAAAAAGAAAACACGCTCGTCTCAAACGCTCCAAACTACTAACGGAGACTAAACTTCGCAAGTTATTATATAATTCATCTTTGCACAGGGAAATTAATTCAATTTCGTACGGCTAATTAGCTTACTGCAAATTAATATTTTACGGTATCTAACGTACGGTCGAGCGAACTCTTACATGTGGGACTTATGGCTCATAAACACTTCGCACTTATTGCTAACGCGGCGCTGTAGGACCACGAGATCGCTTCAACGTTAACTCGTTATCCCTATAAGCTGATGTTCCACAATAATTTAAGCTATTCTGGGAAGCACCTGTTCCACGGTAGTTGCGCTAGATGGACGATAGCTCCGGTGTAACGAGCACGCCGGTCACCAGAACCGCTGAGTTTTACAGTGAATTTCATGATCGTTTCACTCATTTCCGACGCGATGATAAATTTTGATTGATCGACTGGCAGAGATCTAGAAACCTCGAAATTCTCGAAACTGATCGCTGCAAAACGATCCCCTTCAGTGTTCTCTTTAAAAGTATTCGAGATATTTATTTATATTCAGTGAGTCGATAACTTTTTATACTTTTATTCATCGCGACGTCAAAATATGAAATATACTGAACCTGCATAAATGTAAAAATCCATCCCGGTGAAATTCTCACCAACTAACGCACGTTCCTTGCACCTTAATCTTGTACCTCTTTACGTTACGGGCATTCGTATTTTCGCATTGAGGAGGCCGTGCGCGCCTCGCGATTCGCGAGCCGTGAACAACGGCGACCGTGTATAATCATTTGATACGTTTGCGCTCGCGCGGTGAATACTTGTTGCGCGTCGTCTATGAAATATGTATTAAGCCCTGAATCCGATGCACTGGAGGCTTTTCCAGCGCGACCATGCAATATTTATGTGCTTCTCGTTACATCGTGCATTGCGAAATCACACTTTTCCGGGAGGAGAGCGTGCTTATACTTGGGCGATTCTTTTTCGCGAAGAAAACGCTAAAGAGCGACTCGAATGTACCGTGATAATCTACGTGTACAGCCTCGTCACATTGTGTGTGTACGTGTATTTCTATCATGTGAATTTGTAGCAATCAAATTTGTAAATTATAAAAAAGCATTTGCTTTTTTTTATTTCGCACTTAAATATCAAAAAAAGCAATGATAACCTAATTCTTGATATAATTCTTTGATATAAATAACATTTTGCTTTATTTTTAACTTTCATATATATCAAAATGTAAGTCAATGCATTTCTATTGTTAGTTTCAAAGTAAAAGTACATATTAACATATGTATTTAACGAATAATAAATTAAATTTGAGTCAAATTTAATATATTTTCTTGAGTTAAACTGTTTAATTTTATTATTTTAGTGATCAACGATATATTGAGTAAAAGCAGAAATTATTTGTAGAAAGGAAATAACAAATTAAGTATAATTTATCATCATAAATTTAACAGTGTACATCAACATAACATGAAAAATGAAGATCTTCACTGCAGAAAGAGCAATAATATCCCAATCACTTGAATTTAATAACATTTCATTATTTTTAACTTCTATGTGTGTCAAAATATATAATAAATAAATCTATTTTAGATTGCTTTCCAAGTAAACAATGTCCATATTTTAACGAATACATTCAGTAAATAACAAATTAAGTTTGAATCTCTAATACACTTTTTTAAGTTAAATTTTGTTTATATATATTTCTTAATTATATTAAATTGTTTAACTCCACTGAATTGGTTAAATTATCGACATATTGAACAGGAATAAAGACGATCTATAGAAATTATTAAAAACAACTCAATTTGGACATAATTTTATTATGAATTTAACAGTGTTCCACATGATATGTTTGTTTGCTTTTTCTTTCCAATCTTATATATATAATACTTAACGTTAACTTTTAAACTGAAGAAATAATTCAGAATTATAGGCGAGAGAAATTTATGGGCCATAATTTAAAAGAGACGTCATCCTCTCTCAGACGCGAAGCATCTGGATATTGTATTAACGATAACACCTGAAACTTAACAATCGTTTGTGTCATTAGTTCCATTTCGGTTATTCGCTCTTATCATAAAGACAAATAGAAATTGTTTAATGCGTTATGTCAATGTACACGCGTGTGATCTGCTTTTTGCATCGTGATCGCCGAATAACAAGCTTTGCAAGATTTAGACGTTTGAGAAATAACAGTGGTTTCCTATGTAATTTTATATGTTGAATTCGAATCTGATTGATTTAGCACGTCAGATTTTTGAAATATTGGAGGTTAAAATATTTAAAAAAGGTTATTTTGATCAATTTCATAAATTTTTATTATTTCATAAATTTATTATTAATTCTTTTTTATATTTTTGCCAATGGCATTGTACCTGTCATTCTTTTTCTTCAAAATCCATTTTCGATTGCTGTTTTATTACATTTTCTCGTTGAGATATATAAGATTAATGTGTTTTAAGATTTATGTCGCATAAAAATTCAATTCCATTCGATAGTAATCGTACCTTTGACCACACCAATTATGACATGAAGATTTTGACCAGGATTAAAATGTGAATAAAAATATGAATTTCTTAATATCATTTGTACCTTTTTTAAAATTGAAAATATCCATTTCTGAATATTTTAAACTCAAATATTTTAATAAATCATACTAAATCAATTCTGCAATCAGATTGAAATTCAACGTACAAAATTACATTTAAAAAAATCACTTCTCAAACATCTTTAACACCTTTGATTTCACGCAGGCCTGTGTAATCAATCGCGCGATCACAATCACTATATTTAATTCTTTTAATCATAACAATCCCGAGAGGGCGTTTGATCATCAAGGGCGTGCAATAATAATACAGCTAATGTACACGTCGTGTACGTCGTGTCCGCGTGGAGATGAAATACACGATTTTCGTAGATATTAATTTTGCTGCATGCGCGGGAAAGCAGCCTCACGCGCGCTTTCCGTGAAAATGATACGAATTTAATTTTGGTCAGAGTACCGGCAGGAAACAAGATAACAAACACGAGCGCGAACTATCAGGGGCAAATAGTAAATCTATTACATATCCGTAGTTAGGCGATTATATTTTACGTATATATAAAAATGTTTCGCGCGAAATTGCATCTACGTGGAAATACGCTGAAAGGTCCTAATCTTTTTTTTTTTTTTTTTTTTTTTTTTCGTAGTGTCCAATATAACCGCGGGGACCATTACACGAATAAAATCTCTCGTTTTCTCGTTTATTACGCTACTTCTCCGGGGGCCAATGCATACCGCCGTGACACCACAAAGCCTCGTACTTCATGCAGTTCGCGAGAATCCGCGCTCGGGGGCTTCGAATTAATTCCATCTTCGTCGTGCGTCGTGCGCAACAAACGAAGCGACGTGCCAAACTATTGACGATGCTCGTTTCACTTACATTTCGTATACGAACGAACGTTCGCCCGTGTCCTTAAAACCAATATCGTTACGTTCTTTAGAGATTCTCTAATAAGAGTCAATAATTTGTTCGATTCTGCTTGTTCCCCGTTACATTTCAATAAAAAAACCTTTTCAACGTATTTGAATTAACAATTCTGCAAGAAAGAGGTTTCGTTACGCAAAATTATTCGACGAGCCTTTCAAGAGAGAGATCGGAAAAGAGATATAGAATAAAAGCCGATATATATGTATATGGTCGCTGCAATTTGTAATTATTTCTTGCGTCATATCTTTAACAGAATAAAATAATGAATATTTTTAAACGATGACATATATATATATATATATATATATATATATCAGTTTACATCAATTCAGGAAAAAAAAAACAAATAGCGAAAAGTATCATTTCTTCCGACTTTTTGTGCTGAAATATAGCAACGAGTACAATTTAACGAAGATTTAGTTACATCACGATTCTCGTTAGAGGCTTTCTACATTCGTTTCTCATCGAAGTCCTCTCTCGCGGTAGCACGGCGATGCAGTCGAAGTGCAGGATCGCCCGCGGGAGGAACGGGGTACGGAGGCGCGAGGGAGGGGACCTTTCGGCGGAGTGACTGAAACGGAGAAAAGGGAACGCGAGCCGTGGCGAAGGGGCTCGACGAAGGGGGTGAGGAGAGAGGCAGAGAGGGCCCCCGAAGAGCGCGACGCGGCGCGGCGCGGCGGCGAGAGAAAGAGGGAACGAGGCGAGCGAACAAACCGAGCGAGCGAGTATTTTCGCTGGCCTTGACGCAGCGACGGAGGGCGATGCACCTCTCCTGGCGAACACACTGCGAAACCGGGAGCGTGTCGTTCGCGTACGCACACTCACGCAAGGGCACGCGCGAGCGCCGAGCGTACTACACGCGTACTACACACACGAGCTCGCACAAAGTGCATTCGAGAGAGAGACGTGTCTGTGCATGGTGTGCACGATGTGCATGGTGTGCATGGGATGGACGATGCAGCTGCGCGCTCGTCCGCTCGCGTACATACACGCCTGTGTATGTCTGTCTATGTATGTGCACAGGCGTGTCGGCACCGGCCCAACGAGGGGACCGGAGGCCCGGTCCAACTCGCGAACGGTCGACACTGACCTCACCCAACGACCGGCGGCGGTGCACACTTCCCCCCTCCCCCCCCCTCACCCCTCCACGCTGTCTGCCCTCTCGGCACCCCTTTCCTCTCACCGTACACTGCCTGCCAAAAGTCACGGAAGAATTCGCCGTGCCTACAGCCTACAGTCCGCGCGCGTAGGCTTCGACGATGGAGAAGTGGAGAACGCAGGTGCTGGTCTCACTGCCCGAAATCTCTACCTGGTGGCCATTTTGTTGGGGCAGGTCAACGAACAGCTTTTCGAGACCGGAAGACTTTTTGCGTACCGTTATGTATACGAATATATGTTACGAATATCGTACGATTGTCTTATTAAAAGAATGAATTATATTTTTCGTACTTTTCGATATCTTATATTCGTTTCAGTATCTTCAAATATCGCAATTAAACAAACAATATTATCCGTGTTAATTACATATTTTGTTATATTTTGTGTTACATATTCTAACATTTATATTAAAATATGTATACGTGCGTAAGGATAATTCAAACGTACATATGACGAATAATAAATCATCAAATAATAATTCTATCGATATTAATTACTTATTAACAATTAACTGTAATTTTCAATTACTGTCAATGATGTAAGACAAACCTCGATTCCCAGCTTTTGAAATTACACACCGGCATTTAATCCGATTAATATGACCACAAACGATTTGACAAATGTTATGTTTGCCAATTATCAATGACACGGCTCATAAATCGCATCGTTCATTACTTATCCAACCGGCTCTCAGAGAGAATTTTACCCTTTCCCAAACGATCGTTTCCATCGTATAAATATTAACGACAATTCTTACGCAGCAGCACCGTTCCGAACGCGATCGTCATCGCGTTTATTAATTCTCGCCTCGGGGCGAGCCTCGCCATTAGTCGATGCATTTCCACATTGTGCCACAGCTCAGGCACGGTCCGTAATCTCACATTTATTCTATCTATCGAGAGATACCTGAAACCCCGTGAAAACTTTTTCGTGCCCTACCACGCTGCACCAACCACGCTGCCACGCCGGGCCGACGTGGTGCAATGCACCGGCCGCCGCGCCGGGTGAGGGGACGACGGACAGACGATGGTACGAACGGGCGGTGGTACACGGCCACGTGCAAGCTGGCCTGGCTTGGCCTGGCCTGGCCTGGCCTGGCACAAACCTGGCGAACGGGTCGACGAAATGACGGCAGGATAAAGATGGAACAAGGGCTGCGAGAGAAAGAGAGGGAGGGAGGGAGGGAGGGAGGGAGAATGCTGCCTCTCGGACTGGATCCCTAGTACTGGCCTCGCGTTTTCGGCCCGCGGGAATGCCGCGGCAATGGAGTACCGAGGAGAGGAGAGAGGAGCAGGAGAGAGGGATAAGTCGGGGACTTGCTTTATGGGCTCCGCAGGGCCTTCTCCTCCCTCGCCACCGTACCCCTCGACACCATCGATCGTTGCCCGTGTGTATACGCGTCTTGTTATTAAGCCCTCGGTGTGCCCACGATCGCGCTCGAACTGAGAGCAAGATCGAGCGCACGTACGTATGTACGTGCGTATACGCATATACATGTATGCGAGCGCAAATCGAGATTCTTATTAATCGTGCGTCGACCCTACGTACCAACGATCGTCCGTCTCGGTCGTTCAAAAATCTACGTACGATGGAGGAGAACGATTGGCCCGTATTTAGTGAAGCATTTTTGCACGTAAAATATAATTATACATTCTCCCTATATATTTAACACCAAACATGGTTCTTGGCCTCCGAGATAATATTGTACATGCTTCACAAGTTACGGGATATAAATAAATAATACACAAAAATCAAAGGCTTCTCTCTGCTGCTACATGTTTCTATCTAGCTTGAGATAGAGATCAGTGCCTTTGTAACTTTTTCTAAGAGAGAGTTCTTATGCTTTATATAAGAGAAAATTTCAAAGTGTCGATCACAAAATACGTACTTTATATGTATCGTGGGTTATTCGCCATTTTCCGGTGAATTTTTATTTCTTTTTAATAAAGTTAGTTTTAAAAAATGCATTGGTTTGAAACGAACAAACGATCAAGTTAGTAATTTCGCAATAAAACCTTTTGTCCGAGACAAAAGCGAGTCTTCATTTCATTTTATGACGATACTCTAATAATTAATTGCGTTTCGACGGTAATTCACGGGTGAATTTGTAAATGATTGCGAATTCATTGACGCATACCATAATTCAACTAAATGGTAATGCGATTAATTGAATAATCGCACGCAACTATGATAGATAATTTGACGTTTCGACGCTTGCTGCGTGCAATCATCAGGGAAAATAGACATTCCAAAGAAGCATTATTGCGATGGACCGCAAGCGCGGTGAATGAATATAATAGTAAGTCGTGCGGTACAGTCGGGGCTATAAATTACGTTGTTTCACGCGTTTAACTGTTGCTGTTAGTGAATAGATGTAACAGATTATATTTCATACGACGCACTGCTAATTCGCAAATTATATTAATTATGCATTGTTAATATTACAAAATAGTAACAAACGCAAGAAATTTAAGATAATAATTCTGACATTTTTAACAGCAATGGTAATAATAACAATCATTGTAAATATATTGAGATATCAATTCATGAATAATATTTGAAATATAATTTGAAATAATATTACACCGATTCAAGATCGATTATATTTAGATTTATCCAAAGCCAATAAAAATGTATGTATAACAATTTTAAAACTGAAATGTGTCTACGTGAAATTATGTATTCTGATCGATATCGATATTGCTATTGTATTGTTAAACATCAAAGGAACAATGGTAATTGATCCCTTGATGTCCAATCTCTTGGATTAAATAATATTTCGTTATTTTCAACTTTCATATGTGTCAAAATGCAAATCAATTCATTTCTGGCTGAATTGTTGTGGTTGAATTGCTTACTTTCAAAATAAACAATGCCCATATTAACGTGTGTACTTAGTAAATAATAAACTAAATTTGAAACAAATTTCTACTTGTTAATATCTTGAATTAAATTTCGTTCTATTTTTTTATTTAAATTGAATAAATGGTACATTGAGTGTAAAAACAGTGTAATGATCTATAAAACTAATGCAAAATAACTCAAATTAGATATAATTTGACATTATGTAGCAATTTATTAATATGATATCGATTATTTGATTATATACTGAGAAAAAAATTTACTAAATCTTAATATGTATTTCTTACAGTAATACTAATTGTAAACATTTACTTAAAGTAAATAAATATTTACTCAATAAAAAAATTATAGTTGAATCAAATTAATGGTTCTTTTTCGTACCGAATAAATTTATGCTGAAATTTAATAAATATTCACTTAGAATCATTCAAACAAGTACTTATTAAATTTAGTTTGTTTTTTTCAGCGTACATTAGTTCGCGATCGGCTACGTCAACACGAAGTAAAATTTTAAAATCACGCGCAAAAAGAGGAGTAATAGAAAGTTAAGTTGATTATGAATATCATTGCGGCGGGGGCTCGATGATAGGCCAAGATTTCGATCGAGCTCCGTCTACGATGAGCTGTCTGCAGCACATCAGTGAGACATCGCATTCCTCATAATGCTCGACCGTGTCCGTCGTAAAGTTTCGCTTCCATGCGAATTGTCTCGTTCCGCACAAACGCTCTGACGGATGATGCACGCGAGTACTCGTTGGTATAGTGACGAAACTGAAACAAAAATTCCGGACATTGAGAAAAACTGTATCAGACGACGTAATATAGGCGAAGTAACGCGATGTATATTCCGTGAGCACAGCAATTAAACTTTGAAAAATACTAAACTCTTTGACAAAAATGTAGAGTCAACTTTTTCTTAACGACACACTTCTTGCGCGTTACTAACAATAAGAATCTCGATAGAAATAAGATTTTCTTGAAGGGTCTTTTTGCTGTTAGTTTTTAATAGAAAACTTTAAATGTCAATGGCTTGAAAATGTCAATAGCCTCGGCATTTAGACTCTTCTCGAGTTGAGACCTTCGGTTACTTGCGGTAATCGTAGAGTCTCGTATTATTTTGCATCTAGACACTTAAATTACAAAGTCGTTAAGTCATTATCTTTTTCATATTCTTAATAAGCACGTGAATCGCCGCAGATGCAATTTACAATCGGTTATAATGTCTATTCCAACGAGAAAATAGAAGAAATTCTACCCAGAATGAGGATGTCCCTCGAAACAAAGATCGGAAACGTTCGTGAAATCTCGAGGAGCACTACGAGCGATCGGCGGCGGATATAACCCGAGTAAACAGTAAGCCGATTACCACATTAGCTGGAAGACCTTCGACATAAGCTTCGCTACCGCGTCGCGTCGCATCCGGAAAGTAAAGCTGGACCCCGACGCGTTGCGCTGCTCTCATGGAGCGGCTTCGCCGCGTCGCACAATGTTACACGGTATCGCTATCCCGAGCCAGAGGCTAATGTAACTCCCGTGTACGTGCGCGTGGCGGGAGATCGCACAGTACGGCGTGTTGGCACATCGAGAGAAGGAAGGCACCGTTACGCTGCGCTGCGGCGACGCGGCCTCGAGTTTTATTCGGTGACTCCTCGGCGAGTCCTCCGAGATTATAACTGAATCCGCGGACGAGTGCCGCCCCCGCCACTGCGTGCGGAATGTGCACGCACGCTTAACGCGCGCCTGCACTTGTACGCGCTAGCGCTCGTAACCACGTTGCGCAACGATCGCGATTTTACGAGCCCGCAAGTACGAGACGCACGGCGCCGCACGGCGCCGCGCCGCGCCGCGCGATCCGCTATCGGACTTGTTCGTCAGCAGTTACGACTCGATTATCGGGGTTACGGATACTTAAGGATACCACCGTGGTATTACCATGACTACTATCGCGATGACGACGAAGACGTCACCCTGAGTCGCGAGTCTCGGGAACTGGAGCGGATCCACGCGTTCCATTACAGCCGCGTGCCGCGAAGGAGCGTCGTTACTTGCGTCTGGGATGCGTGCAATTTGACGTAATGCTGATTTCGTATCGTATACAGAGTACTAAAAAAGATACGAGGTATCATATTAGGAAGCAATGAAATTCCGTTTCTTTCAGCTGTACTTCTTGTACTTTTCTAATTTACAATGAAACAAGTGCGTATTTATGACCCTACATTACTAGCGTAGTTTTTTTTAATGTTATTACTCGCGTGGAGTGTTTCTAATACTCTAACATCATATTTTAATTTCTAGTGTTTTTTTTTGATGATTTATAATAAAAGATTAATAATATTCTATACATTCTTTAGATAAAAATAAAGATATATAATAATATGTATAAATATATAGCGTTTATACATTTTTGTATTTAATGATTCATAAATCCGGATTCATAAATATTTTGGACAGCTTATGTGAGTAATAAAGAATTAAAAGCACGTATTAAAAGAAAATAGACTTAACATCACATTCATCATTGGGACGTCAATAAATTCATTGATAGAGAATTTAATATGTTTACTGTCATGGATAATTTAATTCGTAATGTATGAAAGAAAATGAACGAAATGCAGATGATTTGTAACGCCGAGAAAATAATTTCTTATCAGTCGCCACGTTTCTAACACACTTGTAGTAGTACCAGATAGAAACGCTTATAATTTCCTCATGATATATGTTCGCACCTACTAACTCGCCGTTACGCATCAGCGAGAATATCCGAGAGAGATTAGACATGCGCAAAATCTCAAATAATATAATGATACTTTATCATGTTTTATCATAATTTCCATCAATCTTTAATTGTAAATATTGAATGGGAACAAAAGTTCGTAGCGCTTCAAAATTTTGCAAACTTCAAAATTTAAGCAGCTGTAATTTCGTTAAAAATGAATGAAATTTAAATTTGAAAAGGGGGTCTTAAAACTTAAAATACTCTCTACTTTCGAAAGGTCTCTTGAATTGAAATGTCTCAAGTTTCCATGAGTTCGATAATTTTCACATATAAAAATCTACAAACTAGATAAAATGGGAAATTTTCTTTTTACTTTGTGGATCTATTTACGTATTTTAAAAAACTTGCAAAAATTTTCGAACTTTCTAACGTAAAAATTCAAAATTTTTCCAACAAAGGAAAAGTTTTTTTTTTTTAAGTGCCTAAGATTTTTTTGTTATTGAATTATGAGCTTAAGTAAAAGAAGCATTTTGACTTTAATTGCTTATTTTAACTCCGTTAAAAATCATCGTATTGCAATTTAAAAAAACACAAATTGAAACCTCGTCCTGTCAAATGATATAATTACTATTTTTTTTTAATATGTAGACTTGATACAAATAAAATAGCGCGTTTCGATTCAATTAAATTCTTCTCTCCTGGCTGATTTTAATGCAAAGGGAGTTTCATGTCGAATCGGCAGCAGACGATCATTTAATCAAACTGTACGAACAATTCGAAATTTCTAATTTATCGACCACTCGATTGTATTGACTTCTTGTCATTTATACGCAGATGTGGGAGTTGTCAAGTGGCCCGTTGTGTATGCGCCCTTACTCGCGATCACGAAGAGTACGGGTAGACCTAGGGAGCCCTTCGAAAAAGGGGAGAAGCTGTGGAAATTACGGGCAGAGGGAATGGAACGAGTGAAAAAGCGGCACGGAAAGGGGCAACCCATGCAGTCCCCAGTCTGTGGTACTAGTATGAATGAATAAACGAGAGCGCAAACAGGCTGTTTGAAATTAGCTGTTAGCTGAAGCCAGCGAGTTCGCATTTAAGATGCTATCGAAGGCTCGAGATGCTGCGAAATGGAAAATTCGATTCATGGTGAAATAGGTGTATTTTATATTTCCCATAGTCTCGATATTGATTATCAGTTCATTTAATTTGCTGATATCGAAGAGTTATTTAACGCGCAATGTTACGAAGAGATAGTCTAAATAGAAGAAACTCATTTGGCAAAAATATATTTCGTAATAAATTACGAAGGAACTTTTTCCAGGGCTGTGATTTCCATTATTAACTTTCGATTAATAAACTCGATTTAGTTAAAAGCATAGATAAGAGTTTCCGTATACAATTTAACTCACTCTGTCTTCGTAACCTTCTTTGAAATTTAAATAATAAATAATAATTACGCGTTATATCGATTATGTTAAACATTAAAAACTTTAGGTCGAATCTACGGATTACACGAACTAATAAACTTCTTTGGAAATTATCATTTCTACGAACTAAAGCTAAAACTATTATTAAATAGCTTTCATGTACAACGTAATTATTCGTTGATGCCGGCCGACGTGCATGTTCGCATAATATATACAGGCTTCAAAGTCCATATTACAATTTATATCATTGAAACATTTGTTTAATAGTAACCGATGTCGCGGTTTAAATCGTTAATTTCATTACATCGTTATCAAAACGACTCCTAAACAGCGAGTACAGGAATTATTTATCGCTGAGAGTGGATATTGCAGATATATACACAAACCTTACAATTTCCATAATCGTTGAATAATATTAACGGTATCTCAACGAGAATTATATTGCACCCCGCTAAACATTTTGTTAACGTGGCAGATGTAACCTCAATACAACAGCGATAATTCCCGGCTGACGGTCTACCTAGAAATCTCGCTCTCAGAATGTAGTGATAAAGTCGTGGATGTTTAGATAAAAATGGGGAATTAACGATTGAAAGATTATCCAGCTAAATGGGCGAGAAAAACTGCGTCGACGAATTTTAAATAATAATGACGATCAATAAATCTTATCTCTTTGTATCAAATTTTTTATACAATTTTAGAAGAATAGTGACAGACGTCTACATAGAGATGTAATAAGACACAAGTGAACATATTTTTTCCTGCATTGCATAAATAAAATACATAATAAAAATTTTCATTTGTAAAGTAGAATGTTAGCATATATGCTGAATACAAAAACGAGTGTAATGTTGGCGCCGTTCAAATAATGGAATAGTTCAAACAAGAAACTTCGAAATTTCAAACATCTAAAACTTCTAAATTTATTCAATTTTCTACGACTTTGATTCGCATAGAACATAGATAAAAGAATTTACATATCTAATTTAACTTATTTTGCCTTTATAACTTTGGTGAAACTATATAAACTCTTCGAAATCTGCACGACTCGATGAAGAATAATAAAATATAATTAAAATATATATATATGTGACAAGAACAGAAAGATAAATTCTGCCCTTCAATTCTCGTGATTTTTCTTCCATCGAGCTGATCCATCATACACGCTCGTCCTCGTTGACATCGCGAATTTTGACGCGTTCGCGTGTAAATGCCAAGAGGATCGAGGTGATCGTTGGCTACAATCTCGCAATTTCGACCCGCGACGCGGGTCGTTGTACCGCCGCCGTCGTTCACGCCACGTCGAAGGTGACGCGTACACACACACGCACGTACACACACACACGCACGCACGCACATATACGCGCGCATGGGGTTTCACGCTCCCGCAGCCAACGCGCTCTTCGACGCATCCACGGGCCGACGTGCATACGTTGATGCACGGTATTATGCACATAGCCACACGCGCATCCCTTTGACGGCCGTAAGCCACCCGTTAGGGGTGCCGCAATGAAACGTAACGCGCACACAGGCGCATGCTACGCGAGAGCGCATTCCGCGTGCGTGCGTACATGCGTGCATATACGCGTGTGTGCGTGCGTGCGTGCGTGCCTGCGTGCATTCGACCGTGGGGTCGATGGAAATAATTCGTTGCCTTTTTTTGTGATTACCATTTCAAGCCTTTCTGTCTTCCGCATCTCTATGTATATCTGGCTCTCTCGTTACATATCCCTTCCTTCCTTCTCCATCTCTCTTTGTCTCCACGTCTCTGCCTGTCTTCCGTCGCTCTTTCTCTACCTGCATACGGCTTGCAGTCCTCCGTCCACTTGTGTATATATTCGTCGAGAGAGAAAGACGAGAGAGATCCCCAATCGACAGGAAACCACGAGGAGAATCGCACAGAGAGGAGGGCTCGACCGTATAATAAAGCGTAATAGACGTGCCGGTTGCGGCGATCAATTCGCCCCTTTTTTTCGTGATTTTCTGCCGCAGCACTGCCAACTGCACGTCCGCGGGTAATACGGAGAAATAGATTTTTCGACCGGAAGCTTCTCGCCCAGCCGCTCAATTGTGATGGCTCTTGTGAACGTACATACGAAGATAACACGCGTGACCGGTTGAAAAACTGTTGCGCATGTAAAGTCTAATAAAAGAAACGTAATTATCGAAATGGCATCAAGCATTCAAACGGCACGTTGCACATGTATTTTTATAACCTGCCGACGACAAAAATGCTCGTTCGAAGATGTTCGGAGAACAGAGCGAGTGAGCGAGGTATGAGATATGACCCCGAAGGGAAATTCATGGAATATAATTAACGAACCTGTTACCGTTTACATTGATGTGTAAAGCCAGCGGAAGATGCCACAAAGTTTACTGTCGACTATAAAGTGTATTTTGAAGTATCGCCTTTGCATCGAAGTTAATCTTCTTGTAACGGCTGAAGGGGGTGGGCAGTTATTAACCCTGATCTAAAGGCATGGAGAAGAAGAATATTTTTCTTTTCTTTTTTAAAAAATTAGTTACTTTCCATCAGCTGAAATTTTTTAAAATGTCTCTATGGTAGCCTCATTTCCTTTAATTTAGCATATCCAGCCAAATCGTGACTCATTATTCGCTATTTGATAATATCGCGAAAAATACGAATACTTCCGTGGCGTTATTCCCCAATTGATAACATCGCTCGAAATAATGAGTATTCCCAAACGAAACAGCTCAGAAAGCATATGCCCGTCACGTAGCGGTTCGAAAGCTATCATCACGCGCTGTCGTTCGGAGTAACCCATTATTGTAATCCGAGCAATTATTTCGCGCAATTATTTGCTGTCCGTCGTTTCGAATAAAAACGCTCCCGGCGGCTCCATGACGCGCAGAAATGGGTTAAAACTGCTCGCATTCTCGGCACGCGAAATCGTCCGTCCGACACGTCTTGCTACGCTGAAACGATGGACGGACGCACATATATGTATGCACGTTCGCATGCACACGCACGAGCACTTAAGAGTAATTGTTGAACACAGAAATTTTTATGAAAAAACAAATTTTTTATCAAAATCACACCTCCCCTCCCCAATACCCCTCCCCCCTCCCCAATTACAATAAATTTTAAAATTTTTGTTGCAATAACTTGCTTAAAAAAATATTAAGATTAAAGTCAATAATTCTTAAATATCTCAAAAAAAACATGGGTAATGTAAGATTCTAAAAGTATATGACAAACTGTTAAATAGCCGAAAAACTTTGAAAGAACCGAGATCTTTTGATTCGTACGTATACGAAAAGGAATGAATCTTAGATAGTAGTCGTTCATGCTGCAAGAAAGATAAAGAAAGAAAGAGAGAGAGAGAGAGGGGGGGGGGAAAGGGAAGGCTGAGGGAGAAAAGACCAAGTGAAAGAGAAGGGAGTGAGTAGGACGTCGATTTCGCGTACGAAAGAGCAGGAGGAGCAGGAGAAGGCAAGGACCCGTATACAATGCGTGCTCCGTGGAATAAACGAGCTCTCTCGCCGCAGAAGGAGAGAAGCAGGCCTACCGCAGCTGACGGCAGAGCCGCCACGTCAACGACGAGGGGGCCCGGGAAGCGTGCGGGGGATCCGCGCGGCGAAACAGGAAGCGGTAGCGGGGTGATACGGGGGGGACCGACTGGAATTTAGGGTAGGTCGGCGAAGAGCCGCCCCTCCTCCGTCCTTCACGCCGCCACCGAATCCACCGAGACCACGACCTACGCTCGCGGGCTCTCACCGTTTCCATTCTCGGTCTTCTCTCCTCTGTCTCTCTCTCTCTCCCGGCAACCCCCGCGCCTAGATCCACACGCACATTCGTTCTCTCTCACACAACTCGTCCCCAAATTCGTTCGTCCCTGAACCGAGGGGAGTCTTGGCTTCGTGCGTACTCGTCTTGCGGCCCGAGAAACCGGGCCGACCAAGAATGCTCACCCAACTCGGTGAGTGGATCAGTACGAGCCATACACGGACGAAAGTGGACCGGAAAGCAGCAGTCTTGGATTGATTAGCGGCCCAATTAGCGAAATTTGTTTTTACAATACAATATTCTCCTGAATGTGCGTCATACTTCTCAAATTTCTAATATCTTACACATATAGTTGAATTTTTCAGAATTTATACCGTATAATTCTTACAGTTTTTAATGTATAAATAATATGTAACGAATAAAATTCTAAAAAGATTTGCGCAAAACATGTAATATATATTTATTACTATTTCTATATCTTCATTCGGCCGCTGTACCGTCATAACTAGACTCTATTTCTAAACGCCATATCGTTCAGGCTGGCTCCTCCTCCCGAATTCTAAAATGAGTTTAACAAGAATGCGTTGGCCAATGCTAGTGATCTTAGAAGCCATTACTATTATTCGGGGTTTCGAAAATCTCCAGCAGATTTTCATCTATGTAAAAACAAAATGTCATAGACATCTGTACTTATAATATGTATAATGTCATATATACGGCCTATGAAGCGAGAAGCTGTAAAACGCGATCAATCGTGAAATATAGACACGTTCGACACAAGAAAGAGAATGACAGTAATGGAGGTAGAAATAGAAATGTTACTAGGATGGTATAGAATACAGAAGGTCTCAGGTAGTCATAGTGGAATAGTGGATAGAGGTCGGGCAGAGTGGGAGCCAGGTAGAAAGAGGAGTGCCTAGTTCTTTGAGTAGCGAAGAAGGTGGGAGAGGATGAAGAGGAGGAGAAGGAAGAGAAGGAGGCATAACGGCCCGAGGCATTTTGGGATGGCTACCACTATTTATTATGGCTCCCAACATATCCGTTTGCTACGTCTTTTCTTTTTGACTTCGCTTGCAGCTTCTCTTTCCTAGTTTTCCGAGAATTCTTCGCAGCACTGCAATCGTGATGGCAGTTAATGCACCGGATAATAGGCGTCTCTCTTTTACAATCTTTAATAAATATCAAAACAAAAATCTTATGAAGAACATATTTTAATTATATTCCGTAATGCCGTAATTAATTAATCATTACTTCTTAAATTCATCTTGACTGATAATCGAGAATATTATGTATAAATTAAATATATGTTATAAATAATTACATGTTAGAAATGTATAATATACATATAATTATACATATAATATGTCCGATTATCGGCCAAGATTAATTTAAAGAGAAATGATTAATTAACTATGGCATTATAAAATATAATTAAAATATATCCTCTTCAGGATTTTATTATTATCGTTGCACTGTATGTATACATTTATAAATATATTATTCATTGTATTATATATTACTGTATTGTCAATCTTCATATTTGTGTAGTAAGAAATCTACATGTGTAAGATCACAATCCAGTATATATATATATTCATATATGTAATGCATAGACAAATAGTAAATTCTTAATCTAATGAAATGTTAGTTATCTCATGTTCTGCATTCTCTCGATTGATCGGTTATTGTCGTTCGCCTACCTCTTGCGACATCTGTCTCCTTCCGTCATCCAAAATCGAAATCGTTATCAACGACGTTTTCTTTTAAACACAGAATCAACAACGGTGGATGGCAGTAATCAACCAGCCAATTCCTTTTCCTTCAATTTTCTCACGGTGGCCCCTCTTCCGGTGGTCCGCAGTCTGCTTCTTGATACCAGGAAGGCGCAAGTAGGAGGTGGAGATGAAAGGAAAAAGATAGTCATAGTCAATACGCGTTGGCGTCCAATGGAGGAAATCGCCGTTTATCCTGCAGGATCGTAATAAATGAAAGGGAAAGGAACTTGTAAGAAGAGGGAAATATATGTATATCACTGAATAAAATATACAAAGAGAGTGTAATATGGAAAACGATATAAAATCAGAGCATTTGAAACGTTAAAAATAGTATTTCTGTCAAATATTGAATGCCATTTCTCGACCTATTCTTTGAGATATTAATAATTTCTGAAATATAAAGGGATTATAATCAACAATGTTAATCACGATTTAATTGCAAATTCAAAAATTTAAGTAAATTATAATCTCGAGTTAGAGTTATAAAGACTTTAAACAAAACCTATATATAATATATATTAACCGCAAAAAATATTTCATATTGAAAATTAATAAATTGTGAAAGAGAATTAAATGGATACTATTACATTTTCTCATATCAAATTAAATATGAAATATCAAAATGCTCATTTTATAAATATTTGCCGCGGGCTCCTACAGTTTTCTCCGACGAAACGATAAATGTGAACGAGACGAGGAACCTTCCAGAGGGACGAACGAACTCTCTTGAGCCGCCCTCCGTCCTCTTCGCTCGCGCGTTCGAAAGAATTCTTCGTTTCTCCTTCGGCAAGAAATGTAGAAGACGAGAGAAGAGAAGAAGAGAGAGAGAGAGAGAGAGAGAGAGAGAGAGAGAGAATGAGAAAGGAGAAAGACGAAGCGCAAGGGGCATCGGTGCGCCAACTCAATTTCTCCTCTTTTGGTACCCAACTTGAGACTCCGACAACGGCGATTGCCCCACCAGGCCCCGGCGCGGCGACGGAGCGCGATGGGCCCTTCCCGCGCCCGCCATCCCTGATCCCCATCGCCCCTCCCGTATACCAGGAGGGTCCTACGGCCATTGATCCCGACCTTCACGCGCCGAACGAGCGCGATTGCCAACGAAAGCCGACTTGCCGAACCCGAACCTGCGGCAACGCGGTTTTGCGCTGCCCCTCCCGTTTCCCTTGGTCCCCCGTCTAGCGTCTCCCAGCCGCCTTCTCCCTCGTTTCCTCCAACGTGCTTCCACGTCGATCCTCCTGCCCTTCCTTCTTCTTTCTCCTGCTCCCCTAACCTTCCTAACCGAGCAACCGCTCAGCTTGAACACCCTGATTCTCTCTTTTCCCTGCGTCTCCCTCTCCTCCTCCCATCACGTGTTCCGCGATTCACGAGGGTCCACACGGGCCACGTTGAAGGATGAAGGGCCCGCGAGGCACGTCGAGGGAATAGCGAAACGTTCGTAAGTTTAAAAATAACCTTCGTAGAAAACGGCGTGAGGAAAAGTATTCTTGCATGACGTTCCCTTTTTTTCAGGCTACTATTTCGTGTCGTCGTCGTGGGAGAATCATAGTTCAAGTGAATGACGGCGATGAGACGAGTTTCGGTTCTCAAGCTATTGTAAAGATTGATGCTATGATCGTAGTGATTTGTATAATAGAATACTGACCGATCTGTGTAGATTTCATGTACAAGCAGAGAGTTAATTGACAAAAGATTAGACAAACGTCTTTAGGTTGAGTAAAAACATTATTTATCTTCAAACAAAAACTATTTACGATGTTGTAATATGTAAATTATAAATGTCTTACGATAAAGATGCTCTGTCTTTACGTACATATACAGTTCGTAACTCTGACTTGACAAATATAATTTCTTTCCTTGTATTTCCAAATTTTAATAAAATATTATTAAGACTTAAGAAATATCTATACGTGTAAGATACAGAGTAAAGTCAACTTAAACGGAAATCGTAATGCCAGTGATGACACATATAAAACAATGATGTAACTGCTATGTACAATTGTTTTATTAACAAACATAAAAATTAATATTTGTTGTAGCAGTTTGAAATTAAATATTCAAGATTTTTAAGCCAGAAATAATTATATTATGCCTCGACAATATAAAATCAGATGACATTAATCGAAATCTGTTAAAAACTATTTCGATATCGCGCGGAAATAGAATGTTTTCCCAATCAACTCGAACCAACTGAAATCCAACAATATACCAATTTGTTTCGTATCGACTCCACTTATGCCTGTCAATTCAAAATCCAGCCGCGCGACAATCCAGGCGAACCCTCTTTCAAATAAATGAATAACATGGAGAAATAAATATCTGGATTGCGTTCGCACCGTACGGCATGCGCCGGAATAATGAATGCCTCACCTTGAATTCAGTCATTCCGCCTCTCCATCCAGCGCACTTCGACAACCGACAAACGCGAGCCTGAGCGATGTCCCGTCATGCGCGAGGGATTTCGCGTGTGTTTTGGTTGTTACTTCCACGGGCACGTATCCGCGCCTGGGCTGTTATCTGCAGCGTCTTAATAACATTTTGAGCGACGCTGCACGCAGACATTCTTGACAATGGCCGTGGGCCGGCTTCTCAGAAAACCGACACGTTTATCGCGAATTTCCGTTGTTATGCCTACTACGTGAAAATACTAAATATGGCGCTCGCCATTACGCGGAATAGCCGAAGCGTGAGTTCGAATTAAGAGCGCCTGGTTGGAACGCGCTTGAAAAGATACATGCGAATACGCGCGCGCGCGTGTGTGCGTGTGTGTGTGTGTGTCGTTAAATTTACCGATGAATCCGCCGATTGTTGCGCCGCTCACAACATTTGCAACTATATTGCCATCGGCGAATTGAAAAAAGGGATATGAGCATTCATTATTCTCATTCGGCGAAGACGGCGTCGCGAATCACAAAGGTGGATTGCTCCCCATTTCGTACGACTGTCCAATTAATTCCAAGTTCCTTCCTATCTTCTATTGTATATCTAAATAATATCTTGCTATCGGAACATCAGCTCTCAAATGCTGATGATATAAGAATAGAAGACGATATTTCAATTTGCCGAGAATTAAATTTTCATTCACTGCGAAGCTTACAGAAAAAAAATCTTTACGTAAATTGGAAACCTGATAAATTCAATCAGAAATATATAAATCAAATACTTGTTATGAAATCTATCAAACATCCCAGTTGAGATTATCAAAAATTTAGTTACAATAACCAGAAATTCTGATTGGTACGATTCAGAATACATTTTATTTGTACTTCTTGTTAGTACAACTAAAACATTTTTCTCAGTGCATTATTTGTTTATTGTTAAGAAGCGAATAAAGAAATTAAATATAAAATACACATCTCGTTCTCTAAAGTTGCACTTCTAGTTGATAAATCGTATGCGTAATCAATTACTGTGCCAAATATATGGGAAAATATCTATGGAATGTTCGCATATGTAAACCGCATGTCCTGTCTATCACGTCGCTGGACCGCAAAGGATTAAGTTGCACCCGCTGCAACTCCTATCGTAAAACGAATTCGGCCAAGCCCGCGTTAATGCCGTATATCGGGGCACTATCGCGCGAGGTGTATCATCGGTGAGTCGCATATGTACGCGTTATACAAATCGAGAGGAGGCCCGATCGATCGACGCACGCACTACTCTCGTATCCGTACATACGGGCACGTATACCGTGTATACGTGCACACGTGGTAAGTAATCGTTACCGTGGCTACCGGCAAACCGGCGGTGAAATTAACACACACCGACCGACCAGCGGCTTCGACAACTACCACATCCATGAGCGTACGTCCGCACATAAACACGTACGCGTACTTGTATATCGCATATATTTCGGCGCGTCAACGTCGCGACCGCGGATTTGCGGAGATAGCATTAGTATCGCGTTACGTAGATTCCGTGACGCGAGCACATATACGGGGTGTCCCATCGCCATCGGTCTTTTCTCTGATGATAGACTCTCGATTCGATCGTTCCTTGTTCAAAAATTAAGTAGAGCGCAATACTTAATTTCTTTCTAATATCGTTTTATTCTTTAAATATTTTATACGAATGCAGAAGTCGGAAAGAGTACTTGCATTTTACACGTTGCATACGAATATCCATATATATCCCAAAAAGAAAACATAAAAGCGATATAAAAATATTTTTCTTCAAAGAAGACAGCTAATGAAAGATGGAACGACGGTATAATTGAATAAATGACGATATTTTTCGTATCGTGTTCGGATGAAGCTCTTCAATTATTTTCTCTATCTAAATTTTCTACTGTGAAAATTTGAGCGTAGACCCAACGAAGAATTCATCGGCAGGCGATCGTAAAGGAACACCTTCTATACGTACACTCATACGTATGCGCGACGTGCAACATCTATGAAGTCCACGAGCGGTGCACACCGCGGGCGTCAGGTCTAAGAAGGAGCGGATATAGTTGGACTCACTATAGCAACGACGTTACGTGAGTAAGATGATTCGAAACAAGGTTATTGGCTCTGCGAGTGCAGCTGCCGCCTGCTGCCGCTCGCTGCCTCTGCAGCCGCTTGCTGCGGCTGTTGAGTGCGGTTTTCTTCTTCTTTTCCCCGTTCCTTTTGCTTCACCTATCAGCCCATCCCGTCTCCTAGTTTTATCGGCCACTGAAATGCCTATGACGCTTCGTTGCTGCTAGTATCGATATCCTGAGATTACATTCCAAATCAATAAAAAAGTTAAGTATATCTCTGGACGATACATTTAAAAGATGAAGAAAAACTACGATTTCTTTCAGATATCTCTCGAACGTCTTTTCAACGTTTGTTGGTACATCCGAGTGTCATCTAGTAATTTGATAATGTTAAGTTAAAATCGAAAGTCAAACGTTAATTTAGATTCATTTCTGTAAATGTAAATTAATTTTTAATCTCGGTTCAATTCGACTCGGGAATCTTTCTCTAATTCTTAGTACTAGAAAAAGATAAAAAATAAGCTGATTGTGAGATTAAAGTTAAACTACAATGGTAGAAACGGGCATTAGTGAATTAAAAATGAATTGCTATTAAAAGTTATAAACTTAATAAAAAAATAATATTATGTACCTATTTACGAATTTTCAATAAGAAGTCTAGTTACTTTGAATATGAGGTTAAGTTAAAAAAATGTTATGTGTATGTGTTTTAGTATATTATTTCTAGTAAGGTTAAAAAAAATTAAAATGAAAGGACGTGTAGATCGGCAAATATCGTGAGGAACCAATACCGCCATGATTCTATGAAATATCGTCCATGCTGGCAGGGACTGTACCCGAAGTTTGCGGGCCCGCCGAAGTGAGGTGTGTACTTACCTGCCAGGTAGGTACTCCTTCTTTCTTTCTCTCTCCTGCTAACCATGGTAGGTCACTGTATGCTTGCTTGGGCAAGACGTCGTCGAACGTTGGTGTTTCGAGAGCAGAAGTATTCGAAGGAGCAACGTCCAACGACGAGCGGGCAGCCAACCGGCCGGCGTGCCAAGGGACAAAGAGCGGCCGCCGGCCCAAAAGAATAAATAAATAAAGCAGAGAGAAAGAGAAAGGGAGAGAGAAAATAAGAAAAAGCGAGAGGCAGAACGCTCGGCGAAGGAGGAAACGAAGAGAAGGGAGCAGATTGAAAGAAGAAGGAGAATGTGCTGCAATGGAAGAGGTGGAGGGAAATAAAGTGGTAACCGGCCCAAGTGGCCGCCATCAGTGCCAAGGACACCGACCGAAATCCAAGGGTACCGCCAAGGCCAAAGAGGGCCCGACCTACGCCATCGCGAATTCGCTTGACTCCTCTCTTTCTCCATGGCGGCGTGATTATTCAGGGGCGTGAGTAAAATAAGAACTGTCGGTCGGTATTCATCCAAAGAATGTCAAGAGCAAATTTATCGAAATTCAAGGGCACATGCAAAATTCAATGCCCACGTTGGAATAATAAATTAATATGTATATGTGTATATATTATTGTAAAAATATCAATAAATAATAGATTATTAGATATTTTGATTTAAAAATCCACGTGATTATATACAAAATATGTATTTAATTACACAAATTATATATATTAATTATATATGTCACATAAAAAGGCTATAAAATAATAAAATTTTGATGTTTTAGTGTCTTTAGAATGATTTTAGTATAATTTCGAAAAATCCTTATTTTGAAGATGGAATTATATTAGGTGTTGGAATTAATTCGTAGCGTTTTTTAATGAAAGAATGTTATTTATTTCACATGAGCATTAAAAAATACATTAATGAAAGTACTTCCCATCACTTGTAAAACGCTACGAATTAATTCCAACACCTAATAAAATAAAATAAACTTGATGGGGGAAGCTTCAATGATTATTAAGTATATAAGTAGTGAAAGTTAGCTAATATTAATTATGTATTAACGGGACAGTTTGAAAATACGACATGTACTTAAAAATTTATAGCTGTAATAAACATTATTATATTAACACAGGCGAAATATTTTCTTAGGAGTATTGCGAAAGGTACCTATATAGGGTAGGATGTAAATAGCTTCTACAACCTATTAGTTACATGCACTTGATAAGGCTATTTTTTGCTCATTACCTTTTTCTATGTAAGATATAGGTAACCTTTATAAAGGTTTTTGAAATTAACGAAAAAACAAAGAAGCGGTTGTTTATTTACTTTTACTATTTTATATCACAAAGCTCTTCGATTTACGCAAATTGTTTAAAGCGATACTATTAATGTTTTTTTTTTCCAAAGCGGATAAAAATTGAAAATTCAACTCGAGCGTCACATTTTTAATAGACACGACGTTGTGCGCTGCTAGTTCCCTATACGAAGGATTATCAACGCCAGGGCAACTTATTAGGATCATGAAAAACAATGAGATCGATAACAGTGCGTTTCGAGTTTCGAATAGGCATCTGAATAGACGATTGCAACAATGAGAGTTGCATCAAAGGAAAAATGCGGAAGCCGGACAGAAGAACAAGAGAGCAAGTTGATGTACACTAGGGTGCCACAAAACCATCACAAGCGCGCACGACTAGGTTTGCTTCTCTGGCCCTCACGACCTGACCTATCCCCTTCCCACCTTTCTCCGCTACCTTCGACTATGCAACGCGGGTCTCCCTCTGTCTCTCTATTTTTTTATCCCCCAGAAGGATGAACCTTCAGCGGGGTGGAGTCACCCACGCCCACACAGGCCGAGCCGGTAGGCCTACCCCAACGTAACTCGCGGTGCGTATATCTACCCTTTAGGCCGACAGCCACCCCCGATCCAAGCGACGTATAGGGGGCGTGTACGTGCCCCCTGCGTGCGGCGACTTGACTGTGGCCAGGTCTGCTAGTCTTGACGGCCTGTCAGGTTGCACGTGCACATTTCAACAGAGATAGAAAGGGATGAGGAATAGAACGAAAGGTGGTATGCATTTTGATGCTGAGAGCGGAAAACTGCCGATTCCAGCGATGAATGAGAGAATGGGCTGCAAAAGATTAACCCTGCTGGACCACGAATTAAAAAATCCACGCCTCATGCGTGCGCTTTTCGACGTGCTCGAGATCTGCCGGGGGTCGAAAGAGGGTGGCACGTGTCGAGAAATATCGAATAACGAAGGGCTCTTTTCTCCGATATTGTAATTGCGTAGGAAACTTCTTTAATATCAATATTATTGTACCTAAATAAAACATTAAAAAAATGCAATTAAAATTAAAGCGATGTATTAGCTTGATAAAAGATTTCGGTCGACTGAATTATCGTCGAAACTGATCGTCAGGAATTCATCAATCGTGAGGAAATGAATAAAAAAATAGCTGTTTCATTGCAATCTTTCTCTTTCTTTCTCTCATAACTCTGATTTATTTTATACTGACATAGTCCTCTTAATACTGTTTTTTAATATAATTTCTTTAATATAATTTCTATTATAGTTCCATTACTGTAACATAATTCCTATTTGAGATAATTCTGAGATTTTGTAATACGTCTTACAAATTTTTTTATGAACGGAAATTCTCAAGCATTCCGATGTTTATCGTAATATCGCTATGAATGCTCAAACTTTATTTAAATCTCGATTCTCGATACAGAGTTACATCAAATAAATTTTATTTCTTATACATCCAATGTATCAAGACGGTCGAATACACCGACATTCTACGAACGATCCAGATTTCCTCTCCACGAATCGAGAAAGAATATTGTAGGTAGCTGCTTCTATCTCTTTATTGCACATGCGAAGTCTTAGTACGAAAAATAAAATCTTTAGAAAAAGCTTGTGGTTTAATTCTCTAAGGACGTTGCCAATACCTGTAATCTTGCAAGATATTACGTGTATACGGATAAAGTTTAGTTTTAAGTGATGCGGTTACATTTTACTGGGTACTAGACGCTATCGGATAAAAAGTCAGTTGGTATCGCCGTCAATTTAACAGACCGTGTAAAGCAAGAAATGATTATTCTTCTCTTGACGATAATTTCACGATTCGCGTTTAAGACGTGGAGAAAAACGGTAACGATCAAGTACTAATCATTTATTCTAACGAGATGTGCATCCGCGAGAGCACGGAAGATATTTAGTATCGTCAAACATTAATAATAACGTGTAACGATATCGGTGACATTAATAATTCACCCGCGCCGTTCTCGGGTCCTTCATCGCGATGAATTATGCGCGCGCTTCTCATAAGCGGCAAACGAGAGCAAACTCCGATCAGTCTTTTGCACCTGATACCGTTTTATCTTCCGATCGTGGCAACGGCCTCGCTCGAGAGAGCCGATGCTGGATCGCGATCGTCGATCGTACAGGCTCGCCGCACGCCGCGTTCTCGCTCGTCTGATATCTCAATTCCCGTACGGGAGATTCGATATCTCTATTTACGTATAAATATTAATAAACGTCTGGCGCGCGCCGTCCTAACGCTCATACATACGACGCGATCGCGCGCTCTTAGTGTCTACTGTCTACTTCGCTACCAAAGATCGATCTTTATGGAATACTACGAGTGTCCGGCACTATGAAGTTACATCGGATGTTTTTCTTTATCGTATTTCCTATTGCGCATTTCCTATTTCACTTCATTTGGAACAAAAAATCCTCTTAATCGAAATTAACTTGAAATTCATTGTAGCTTGTAATTTAAGTATTACACTGCAAATTCAAGTGTGTCAAAAATATATGAGCCGCAATATATGAGTGTGATTATATAATTTCTCGTGTAAAAATAACATTATAGTGTATACAAAATATTGTAGATATATAGTGTCATTTTTATACGGAAAACTAAATAAAACATATACATTAAAGTCATTTTTATACACTTGGATTTGCAGTGTAAGTTTGTCCCAAAATGAATCTTGAATTTAGAAGCTAAAATAAAAATTAAATTCGCTCAATTATTTCAAACGCTAATAATAACGCTCCAGTTTTTAACGTCTATTTTTTTATTAGTTATATTGACCAATATCGTTAATCCTTAGAAAGATAAAATGAATAACACTTCTTTTTAAAATGGTTATCCTTACATTGTGCACTTCGTCACGACTTGTCTTGTTCCTCTCCATTATGAACAAAAGAGCATGGCCGAGTGGATGTAGTAGTGCGTGGAACAGGTGCCAACCGGTTCGAGAAAGCTTCGCCCTGCCAATAAGCGAGCTCACCCTTCTTCCCGCTAGACAGGTGGACCGACTGGTGCATCGTTGATCCTGTACTCGCGAGACGGAGTCTCGCGACGCACCGTACAATTTCAGGGAAACGCGAGCTGAAATTATGCTACGTCTCTTAATCAACTGGCTTCGCAGTGATGCATTCAAGTTTTCCTCGCCGTTAAATAAAACAGAATAAATACCTTCTACGCTTCTCTATTTATAATCGATTCTACAGTTACAAAAGAAAGTACGATTTTGCTGAAGTATCTAAAAATTTTGCTTAATGCACAAAATTGTTTGAAAATAATTTTTTGTTGAACCATTAAAATAATTATTTACAAAAAATAATTAAGAATCCCAAGTATAATAAGCAATATTGCAAAAAGTTTTGACATTTTAGCAAGCAATTTGAGCGTTTTACTTAATTATTTTGATAGTCGAACAAAATTATTTTTAGATTCGTTTCTAGCTAAATTTTTCAATACTTTAGCAAAACCAATCATTCCGCGTATATATACTCTTGAAATCTAGATATAATTATTATTGCGATAGGTGTGTCAATAAGTAACCTTAAATTGCCCTCAACAATCAAGATAAAAAGGTTATTTATTGACTCATTCATGTACCATCCGTAATCTCCCGTGAAACGAGTATTGTGAATTCTTATATTATTATTAAAATAAATGAAGTTTTGCCGTTTAACGAGCAGAGACTGAAAACGAACAGAGTATTCTTGTTTATTTATTTACGCTCAAGCTACGTAATTAACGTGAAAATGCTTACTTACACGATAATGTTCGCGAAACGTTTTATCGTCATCGGTAATGAGCTTCGTTAAGTATTGAGCATATTTGTAAATAACGATCAAATATCAAAACCATACAAGCGGAATTCCCCATAATTCGATTTACATTTGTTATGCGTTCCGTTTCCCGACCCGTGTATTTGTACACGCATATATGTCCGGCACGTATACAGTGCTCCAACGATGATTGGTATCATCCAAAAATGATTGCTCGTGAAAACTTGGTGCTCCCAGACGAACGAAAATCAAAATTGTGTATCAATTGCGCCCATAATTGAATTAAAAACTAATTACTTGCTAAACGATGCATTTGCACCTGATACTCAACAGACCGGTAATATCGATCGTCAGAGAATAATTATCTGTCACAATGAAGTATCCAACCAAGTCACCGAACATCGAAATCGTGTAATCGTCAATCGTCACGGGAACAATATTCTACCTTAAATAATTTCGAGCCTAATGACGTTGGAATTAATCGAGCACGCTAAAAGTTCTAAACAATTATATTGCTATTAATGTAAAATTAAATCAATTAACAAGCATCAAGAAATATAATTTATATTAAATATTACAAGCGTTCGTGTTATAGCTTTAACAATTTCCTACACTAAAATTTATTTTTTTTTTCTTAATTGAATTTCGCGATTCTATTTGTTCCAAATTGTAGTCATACATTCATAATGTGTATTTACAGTCCACAACACCAGACCTATGTAAATTGTAATGTGAAAATCCATTAGGATTTAAGTACCTAAGCAATAAATTTTTCAAATACTTCTGATTGTAATAGATGAATTTTAAACAATTTAATGGTTTAAAAATATGTTGTCGTATGCACAAAAGAAATTCAATCGCCTCAAAATGAACTTGGAAAAGGGCAATATAACTTTATCCTTTATCGCTGTCATGAAAGCAGGCGACATTGATACACCTACGTTAAAATATTTATAAGATGTATCACATCATGCTTTAGACATTTCTGATCTAAAGTAAAGAAATAAAAAAATAAATTCATGAGAAAAATGCAATGAATACTACTACGCGGTGTGACATACGTACTACAGACAGTTTTACTCTCTTGTTTATTATTAATTAAACATGAAACAATTAGTATAATAAAAATATTCTCATAATTCATTTCTAAACTAAAAATTTAATTAGCATTATACTATAACAAGTTCTACAATATAGAATAATATAGATAATTTATTATAGTATATCGAAATAATTAAGAAATTTTTTCGCCGTCTGTCGAATTACCACGCAGAAGAAGATCAGATAATTCGAGAATTCCGTAGAAGAAATTTTCAGGGACTCGCAAGTACAGCGTATACGGAATGTTTCGCAGCGCGTATACCTGCGCCGGTGATCGCGATGATGACGGTTCCTCGAGTGGCCCATGGATGGAGGAAGGTTGGCACGGTGCAATTTTCGCGCAGCGTAAACGGGTCTCTCACGTAACACATGCTCTGCACGCACACGTGCCACTCTTTCCCCGCGGACCACTCGACTTTTCCTTCTTCGCTCATCCATCCTATCCGCTCGCTATCCTATCCTATTCTCGCTCGTGATTCCTTACCCTTCCCCGTATCCTGTGAACGTGCGAGAGAAATCGTCGTTGGTGTGACAATCGCATGTACAACGAGGACGCAGAGCGATGCACCGATCGGTAGAGAAAGATGCGAGCGGCGTGCACGCGGACTTGCGCGACGAGGACGGAGTGAGCCGTTATTTTTATAGCGTTACGGTAGGTTAGAGCCGCGTCCGACCAACCAACGTACCTTGCCCAACCTAACCCGGGTTAGTCGGGATTCTATCTGTCTCTCCTCCCTTCATCGTCGTCCCTCTCTCTTTTTCTTTCCCCCTCGTACCGTCGTCCCTTCGTCTTCTCTCTCTCTCTCTCTCTCTCTCTCTCTCTCTCTCTTTCTCTCTCTCTCTCTCTTTCTTCCCTTCTTTCAAAGCACGCTGCACATTCCTCTCTCTTCCGCCTGCAAGGGCTCCGCGCGCATTTATAATGCACGCAAAATTTCATGCAGAGGCGCTTCGCCTGGCTTCCAATCCTTTGATAACACGCTGTTTGCGTGCGCCCGCGCGCGCGAGCGTACACATAGGCGTGCATAACGCGCGGCCGCGTGTGTACACGCCAGTCCGGTAGCTCGGTGTGCGCGACTATATTTAAAAGCGCCCGAGAGAGCACCCGCTGCTGCCCTTCTCGTTCTCCCTCTGCGCACCCCCGCGCGTCCAGCATCCTCTCTCTCACCGGCCGCCTACCTCCACCCCAGCCCTTTGCTTCCACTCTTTAACTCTTTCCCCCTTCCTCACGCTCTCTTTCGTTTTCTCTCTCTCTCTCTCTCTCTCCCTCTCTCTATCTCTCTATCTCTCGCGGGATGGGCAGCGCGCGACAACTTCCGGTGGCCGGGCAGCACGCTTCCACGATCGAGATGCGTCTCTCTCTCGTCGAGTGGCTTCTCGAAAAAATATCCCTCTCGTGGCAGGCCTCGACACATGCACACATTACGATACGTAAACACACACACACACACGCACGCACAGGCGCCCGTGCGCGCGCGCACACATATACACAAGTGTGAACACAGTATGAACCGCGGGCCGCCTCTTTTTTTTTCTCTCGCTCTCTCGCTCTCTCGCTCTCACATCGCCGATCGCTGCGCGCACCACCTCCTTTTTGCGGTGCGCTCGCACGCACGCGCACATAGGGAGGGCTCGTTGCTTTTTTTCCGCGGCTTTTTGCAGTCTTTTTATAGGCAATGAGCGAGTGGTTAGATGAACTCCGCGCGATAAGCAGGGCGTGGGTAAATTCGAATCACCGCGCTGCTGCCTGCCTGGATGGGCTTGCCATGTACCGCGATGAGCCGGCGTGAATTGGTTTGGGGGATGCTTTCGACCATCTCCAGGAATCTCGTTCTTAACGAGAATGATTACAACGATAACTTTGTTCATTTCATTATATAGGTGCAGTCAATTCGAAAATAAAAATCAGTCTCATTTTTTAATAATAATGTCTCTTTTTTTTTTTTTAATAAATAGACCGAAAAATATTTTCAGAGCACTTACAAGAGAGAAAAATGAAATTATCTGTCTTATCATATATATTTGCATTTAAAGTGCTATAAATGTCCTAGATAATCATGAGAAAGAGAGAAAGAGAGAAAGAGAGAGAGATTTGAAAGCTACATAAATAAAGTCTTCATTTTTTCATTTCTTTAAAATTTACCAATGTCAGTTACAATAAGAAAGAAATTTAAATCGTCATAAATCACTAATGGGATTTAATACTCTTCCCTGTAGTGTAGATTCTTTAACATATAGAATTTGCTTGTGATAACGGTGCAAAATTTTATTTTAAAATTATACTAGCTTTCTCTTTCTCTCTATACATTCTATTTAATTAATTAAGGTTATATTTTACACTTTTGACAGAGTACATCTTTTCAAGCCACACCTTTCGCTCGAGATGGAATTTCTGTTCGATCCTCCTATCTTAGACAGTGGCAAATAATTAATAGCCATTAGTCTTCCAAGCAGCCATAAATACAAATCTTATTACGAATCTCTCCTGATGCGTACAGAGATATTAATGAGACCATGAAACCTCTGTTCCCGCAACGAGAACTGCGTTTTATCAAAACGTTCCGCGCCACGGCGTACGTAATCCGCGAGAGTTGAATCGTACGTGGCACGTGTCCGCAGTTGTTCTCCGGCAATTCCGATCTCTCACTCTTCCTCTCGGTGCATCTCTCTTTCACTCTCACCGTGGCATCGCTGTGCCTCCCACACCCACCCAGTAGCTCATCTTCCTGTGCTCTCTCTCTCTCACCTCTCTCTTTCTCTCTCCTCGACCATTGATTGACAAGCGTTTATTTTGCGTTACGCGCCCGACGGTCGATGAAACTCCATCGCTGCCGAAATGGAAATGTATATACATATCGGAAATGGCAAATTAATCCCGCACGTGCGGCGCACGGATTTCGATACTGCCAATGAACCGGACGCGTAAAAAACGGGCCAGCTTTCCGCCGGATTAAAACTGCATCGACGCGTTAAACACAGGCCACGAAGTTTGTAAACGGTTGAAAAAAAAAACCAGCTGTACGTTATGTGACATAAAAATTGTACGATTGATTTACTTCCTGTTGATACATTTATAACAGAAAAACGAACATAAATGTCATCTATTCCTAAAGCGCATTTAAATCTCACTCCAGTATAAACCAGATATTATTTTTAAAAAAGTACCTGTTGTCGAAATATCCACTTTCGACACTTCAAAAATCTCTCTTTCATCATTTATTAAGTCTAGAGAACCGTCTTACCGGAGTATCCCGAGGCGTGGCATTGACACTGTAACAAGGCCGCGTGTCTCTCGACACGCTGATACATCGCAGAATCCGTGCAACGAGCTGCCACCATCGCTGTCGGTGAGTTAATTAAGCGCAGGCTCGTCTTAATGCAATTACCAGTATAACGACTTTTAATTATTTGCATGCCGCCGTAACTCTGGATACTAAAATTTCGTGCGTTTTCGGCGATGAGAAAGATTCTTCCTCTTTGTTGTGAGAGTAAATGAGAGTGAAAGAGAGTGAAAGAGAGAGAGAGAGAGAGAGAGAGAGAGAGAGAGAGAGAGAGAGAGAATGTCATCCACGGAACGTCGGCAACAGGGCGGCTCTGCCGACTCGCCTAAATTGCTCATTTCTCAATTATTCATTGCTGTTTCTCATCCCTCTTATCAAACATTCTTCTGGACCGCGCTCGATGACACTTTTCATACCACCGACATCGTTTCCGTCAGCGTTCCTTCCCCTTCCATCCTCGATCGCCACTCATTCAGGCTCAGCAGCAGCTTCCCCATCCTTCATCTCCTCTTCTCCTCCTCCTCCTTTTCCTCCCCTTCCCCTTCTCTCGTTTATTTCCCTCATTCGCCCGGAATTGAAGTATACCACCTACACCCACAACGGCCTACCTCTATTATGCAACGGCCTCGACAACGACGGCCACGACTACGACGACGATGACGACGACGACGACGACGACGACGACGACGACGACGACGACGACGACGATGACGACGAGAGGAACCTCAATGCAAAACGCTCGCCGACATTTAATTCAGTTCAGTTCAGCACCGCGGTATTTCGCGCGGTAGCGGTGGCGACTCGCGTCGTGAGTCGTGATGTTCCATTAAAACCCGAGACAATAACCTGACAGGTCTGATCGGCACGTCTCCAGCTTCTCTCAGGCTTCGTACATACACACACACTATGCAATAGCTGCTCTCTGCTGCTATAACAGAAGAGCGGAGGCTGCTGCCGCTGTCTACCGAGAAACTGACTTCCGGCCTCCGACCGCCATCGACTCTCACGGATTAAGAGATCGGGGAGAGAGACAGAGAGACAGAGAGAGAGAGAGAGAGAGAGAGAGAGAGAGAGAGAGAGAGAATGAGAGAAAGACAAAGAAAGAGAGATGGCTGAGTGTCGAGCAAAACGTTTAGTTTAGTTTCGACCGTGTCGCTCAATGCCGCGCGCATTTTGTCGTACGTTTGTCGACCGGTTTTGTTCTACGGACGACCACGAACCAGGTCAGCGATTTCGAACGAGCGCAAACCTTTTGACGGAGGAAACGAACCAATTAACCCTTTGAGAACGAACGTCGCGAATTCGTTGGAGACTGGTAGAACTGACCTCGGTTTTGATAACCATATAAAGAATATGCTTTTATCGACTATATTGCGACGAATAATATACTGGCGTATAAGTTCGCCACATTTAGCACATTTATATCCATAGACATTATGGTTAACTCTGTGACTACACTTCAAGCACAAATTAACCATTTAAAGAATTTGATTGTTATATAATTTTGTTCAAAATTTTTAATCTTTTGTTCATTCATTGATTTTACAAAGGTAAAATTTAGGTTGAAATATAATTTGAGGAAATGAAATTAATATGATTTTTTTACTAATTAAATATTATTACTATCTACTAACAATTAGTGATGCATTTAGAATAAATATAAATTAAATGTACCAAAGTATTAAACAAGAGTATTTGCAATAATTATATAAAAGCTTCCTCGGTTTTTATATATTTTTTTAAAGAGATTTTACAGTATCTCTTTATTAAAAATTTAATCTCTTTTGGCATCTTTCTTTCAGTTTTCTTTTTCAATAAGAAAAACATAGTTTAAAAAAAGCACATAATTTTTACATTAATGCGGTGCTAACTGCAGTATGTGCGCGCGACTGAACATTAAATATAGTATTAATCGCATTTAAAAATTCTAACGTCCACATTTAAGTTCTGGTCCACGCCTCGGAGCATGCTATGAAATTGCAAGGGTGCCGCTTGGACTTTCGTGTGCGACGCAAATTAATTTTCAAGTGGCGCTCAGAATACCAGAGTACGGGTGAAGTGCAAATCCTGTGGAGAGGAGAATCTGCGTATTAGCCACGAACGCGATCAACAATTTCAACAATTCTTGATAAATTTGTGGTATTTCTTTCGTTATTAAGATGAATTTTTTAGAACTCCATTTCTCCTTCTATCATACAATATTGTGACATTAATACAATATTGATTGTCTAATCATATAATATCAATTGCAAAAAAAAAAAACTTCGTATTTGCGACTTATTCATTCGATTTGCTCAATCCAGAATTCTTCGAATCCAAAGATAATCGGAATACGCAGCGATGAGAAGCACAAAATGTATAGCTCTTTGCGAGTGAGAATGGACGATATGTATCATTCCGATATTTCGATCTCGAGAATCGTCCGTCTCTTCCAGAAATAACTCGAGCTCGAGAGACCTTTGTCACAGTCGCAGATAACGATTGGCGATATCTCAACCGATCGACGATAGCTGCGTATCGCAACGGCGCAAGGATCACCAGAAAGAAATGCGTCGAGCGTGAAATGGAAGTCCTCTCGAATCTCGATTTCGATTTCAGATGACCCATTCGAATGGAGCGGTAAGCATAGCTTCTTAAAAGCGACCAAACTTACAAGTTCCGACGTTTGATATACCTCCAGAAATTAGCGAAACGGACTGTTGAAACAATTTCGAAAAACAAATATTTAAAGATAAAATAATATTTCGTTATGAGCAAAATTAGGTAGGTAGTTAATTACCCAATGAGTTTGTAATCATTCGATATAGATTCTGCATCCTAAATTGTAATAACATATTTCCAATAATTAATATTTAATGACAATTTGCTACCGGTAATTTATTATTTACCGTTACAAGTTGGCCTCACTAACATTACGCCTTTTTGTATCGATCTTGCGGGTATTGTTGTATAGTCAAAATATACACATACATATTAATATAATCGATACAATTTCCTAGAGCGTGTAGTTAATGAGTTTTCAGAAAATTTAATAAGAAGACTTATTAATTGCTATCGAACGTATATCTGTTTAATCAAAGAATGAACAATAATAAAACATACAAATTTTTATAACTAAAAAAATAGATCTTTAATTAGTATATCTTTAATTAAAATATATTAATATTATTAATTAATAAAATTGTTTTAAGTGATCTCTCACACAAATTGATATTTTACACATATTTTTCTTAAAATAATCTTAATTAAGAAGCAATTTGTTTATTTCATAATCCCAACAAGTGAGTAAATTTTATATGAATTTTTTATAATAAAAAAATGCAAGGCTTCCACGATAGTGAAGCACGCAGGAACGAGCCTCATGGGAAAAACAAAGAAAATTCAGGACCGGGAGCGTGATGATATCTCACGCATGTGGGTCACGGACCCTCCGCAGCAATCTTATAGCTCGTCCTATTTCTCATCGTAATCTTCGCTCTCCCACGAGGGTGCGTCGTAGGAACCGCAACGCTTCAAGTTTCCCCGGCGAAATAATTCTTCGGAAAATTAATGTCCACGAGCACGCGGTTGTAACGCAACGCGTATGCGTCGCGTTTGATAAATAGGAAGGGCGAGCGGTGGATCGGCGCGCGACTACAAGAAGAGAAAAAGGAAACGTTCCAGGGTGCAGTGCAGCGTGGCGATGTAACAAGAGGGGAAGGAAAGGGAGGTAGCGCGGAACACACGCCGCGGGAAAAGAAGACGTGGGGGCGAGAAAGTAAGAGCGAAATGGAGACAGGAAGCGCGCAAAGAGGCAGCAGAGACACAGGTGGAGGAAGCGGCGGGAGAAGAACCGAGAGGTGACACGCGGAGAGGGCATGTGTGGAAGAGAGGACAGTGCGAGAGAGAGAGAGAGAGAGAGAGAATGCGAGGGTGACGACGGACACGAGAGGGACACGAGGGTTGCCAAAGGGTGAGGGAAAACGGTAGAGTGAGAACGAGAGAAAGAGAGAGAGAGAGAGAGAGAGCGAAAGAGCAGGACTGAAACGAGGAGACAACGGGGGCCGCACGGCGTTATAAGATCGATAGCTGATGTGATACCAACCCAACCCAAGCCGACCCAACTGAACCCAGTACGACCCGCGGTTCGTTCACCCCCGCGGCGTATTCGCGCCATTATCTGTTCCAAATGTCGTCGTCGATGGTAGCGGTGGCGACGACGGCGGCATTGCTCCGCTTCACATCGCGAAACTGTGCGCCGAGGCGCATTCACCTTCCTTGCTTCCCTCGCCCAAACCGGCCGGCCGGCGGCGCACCCTTTGTCCCTCAAACACCCCACCAACTAAAGGGGGTAGGAAAGAGAAGAAGAAGGAGGAGGAGGAGGAGGAGGAGGGGGAGGAGGAAAGGATGATTTTCCCTTGGTACTTCTCGCGAGGCGGTGCAAACCGACCGAGTGAACGTGAGATAGCTTCTTCGGTTCCTTCGCCCTTTCTCTTCTTCCTTCACCCAATTCCCTTTCTTCAACCCTCGTATCTTCTCTCTCGTTTTTAAGGTTATGCGTTCGCCGGGCATTACGGCGTTCCGCTGCTCGAATACGTCGTTTTACGAATCCTCGATCCTATCGTTGCGTTTCCCCTTTTCACGACTCTCTTCGCGTTCAACCACTGCCTAACAACGTTGTACGATTTCTGCCTCGCTTTATCTCCACATAAGTTGTAAATGCTTCATCTTCGTTTTAAGAATTCACGCCAATGTAGCCTTATCGAAAAATTTTAACAAAAGATTAACAAAAGATTAATAATCTTTAACTTACTTTTTATATTTTTCTCTAGTGTTATAAATTAAAAAAGATAGAGTAAATTAAACCGAAATTGAAATTAATTTATATTGATAAAACGGCATAAAAAAATAATTAAATAGAACGGTTCTTAATTCTTATCAAATCCAGAAAGAAATGAATTTGTATTCCAAATAAAAAAGATAGTTAATTTCCTCCATTACGCAATACATAAATTGAAGACGAAAATTTTAGTTTTATTTTAATTTCTGTTAGCATAAAATATATATGAATTTAAAAATAAAAATATTTTATATGCTACAGTTAATGCAAATTTTTCAACTAATCGGGTCAAAATTAATTAGCTCGGATTCGTGTGGAAACGGTCGTCGATAATTAAAAAATTCACTTTTAAATATTTAAATGCACATATTTAAATTTTTCCACTGCAAATACGTGTAGCACGATTATATATCGAAAGAAATGCGCGTTTTGGCGCCCATACAAAAACTATTCGATTTTATACCCAATGCATGCCGCGCCGTTGACGTTTCCGTGTTGCCCCTTATATGGCATGCATAGTCACACACGCATTTATCCACGGTGCGCACGTATGCATTTATCCACGATGCGCTTTGTGTCGGGAGCGATGCAACATGCGAATCGCATCCGTTTCTCATAAATCGATAATCGATACTAATGCCTAATGCCCAACACTAACAGTTTCACGAACACGGCTATAATTATTTTTTAATATCAAGCTCAGACGATTTAAGCGCCACGCATAATTGGCAACGACATTAGCGTCTTACGAGATATTCCTCGAGCGACAACGCTTGAGCCCGTTTCTTAAAGTTGAACGTAAAATTGAATTCCTGCACGAACAGTTTTACATCGCTTATGGCGCCGCCTTTAGCGACATAAAAGTGTCCTAAAGAAAATGCCAATGCACTCGGCATGTGAAGAGTTTTCCTTGACAAACTTACATTCTGTAACACGATAAGCTTCTTTGATAGATAATCTGTAATTTATTACGCCGGTAATATATAAAATAAACATTATTTTTAATAAGTACTTTTTTATGAATACCGAATGTGAAAAAATATCGCTTCTTAACGATTTTTCATCATATATTCGATAACAATTAAGTGTCAATAAATCAATAAACAATTAATATAGTTCTTAAATGTTCTGTTACCATTAATATACTATATATCCATTAAAAATACATTACTGTAAATGCTCGGTATCATTAATATACTATGTATGATTTAGTTTAAATTATACTTTTTAGAATTGGGTTAGTTATTTTAGAAGAACATTAATCACGAATAAAATACCATCTTCGATATTTAAAAAATTCTTTTCAAGTGAACTAAAAGTGAATTTGATTATAATTTTTTAAAAAAATTTAAAATATGCAGTACTCAACTTTCTTTCTCATATATATATATATATTAGGTGTTGGAATTAATTCGTAGCGTTTTTAATGAAAGAATGTTATTTATTTCACATGAGCATTAAAAAATACATTAATGAAAGTACTTCCCATCACTTGTAAAACGCTACGAATTAATTCCAACACCTAATATATATATATATATATATATATATATATATATATATATGTGTGTGTGTACGTACATACTTCATTCACAAATTTCTTATTTTTACTTTGATATACTGTATAAAATGGCAATTGTGTCGCGTACTCAGATTACATGTACATTAAACCGCAAGTATTTCGTTTAAGCGGTAGAAGGCTCGCACTAACGATGGGGGTGACAGCATACGACTAGTATGCACCACGTGTCACGCACACAAAGAACGAATGCACACGAATGGAGCCTTCGTACGTGCGAATCTCGGACTGTGTACGGACACGGCGGACGCTGAGATCTCGTGTCAATTAAGATGAGAGATAATCAACGTCGTTCCTCATTAATACTTTCAACGCGATACGTTACGTGTCTACGTTACGAAATTATATAAATTTTTTATATACGGATTTGTTATACTCGTCTACACCATTCTCAGAATGAATTAATGAGAATCTTCTTAATGAGGATTTATCTAACAAAAAAAAATAGTCCTAGTAATATGTTAATTTATAAAATAAAAGCTCGTATTAACAATTAATTATATTAATAATTTAAGTCATTTATTCTTTTTTTTAACAAAATTTGTCATTATTAAATATATTGAATACATTAAAATTTTCAAGAATAAGTTTAAATTGGCTTGCGCAGAGTTTTAAACAAGAAATTGTCATTTCTTTGGATAATTAGTGATCAAAATGGACTTTTTAAAAAAATAAAAATTTGGAAAATTGAACTATCACGTTATCAAAAAATTGTATAGGCGAAGAATGAATTAAAAAAAATAATTATCCATTATTTATTCTTTCACAAAATAATTTAACATTTAGTTTATTAGTATAAAACGATATTTCTCACATTAACTATAATAATTTTAACACTATCCAAAATTTATTTCATAGTAATCGATTCGCATTGTAATTTGTTTGAACAACTTGTAAAAAGTTCGTCGAATCCATTGAAATCCGAGTCGTTTATTCGCGAAATAGATCTAACATCGTCTATACAACTGATAATAATAATCATAATAATAACAATGCCACATCTAAGTTTATTGCCGAGTTACACTGCTCTCTAATCTACTGTTGAACGAACAAAGGCATGCTGCAACACGCGACTGCATTCGCATTGCAATGTAACGATATGCGCACCAAGAAAAGGGGAAGAAGCAGCTCGTTTCGCGGTGGCAGGAAATTAAATCGGAACTATTATACAATAATGCGACTAGTGTAAGATTTGCTATATTAGAATACTGCGAGACCAAATTTGCGACGCGCATCTTAAATTTTAATTATGCCAATGCAACTAATTAAATCTAATGATGACGAGTTGATTTAAATGGAACTCTCCGCGTTTTAATTCAGATAGATTAATTAAGAATTACTAAAAGATTCATTTCTTCCAATCAATTAACATAAAACCGCAAACATCCTAATTCCATGTAAATTCGATTAAAAAATTGTCTCATTTTCATATGTAAAGAATATAAAAGCATAATTTTAAAAAATGATTATTCGGAAATATAAAAATATCTGGAAAATAAATTCAATATAATTCAGTCAAAAGAAGGCGCAAGTTTACTGGTTCTTTGCCCTTCTTTTGACTACAGTGTTTTGTAGTTACAGAGCCTTATTACTATTTATTAATTCAATATAATTTGTTTCGAAAGTATAAAATTGATTCGTATATCAAAATTATTTGTTTTGTGTATATGATAATATACAGAACCATGGTAACGTATAAACCTTTGTAAACGCATGTGGTACGTCTATGGCCAGAACACACCGACAGGCGGGGTTAACCAACTCTGGGTTAGCAATTCGTTGTCCCTTTCTGGATTGTGGCTGAACCTATATTATGTATAGTAGAGAAGGTAAATTTAGTTAACCAGGGTTAGAACGCTAACCCACCTTGTTGCAACCGGTCCTGTAACCGCTGCTGTTTGACAGCGAACACGAATTAGGGCAACATTATTATCGGATGTTCCAAACTAACGAAACGATGGTGTAATACTGTGAAAACTTTGTGTTTCCCATGTACAGTGCCAGCGGCCGAATCGAACGAGCGAATGAGATCAAGAATGGCACTTTAGGATCCAAATCTAATTTTCTAATAAAGCTGCGTATAATAAATAACGATGAAACATTGATGTTATTACATCTATTAAGCAAATTTATATATATATATATATGTATATGCGATCCTTTACATTGAGAATAATCAATAAAAATTACATGTATTTGAAAAACTTTTGCGGTTAAGTTTTGTTAGTTCGTACATAGTATAAATCCTCGACTTTTATAGAGAACAAGGAGCGACGAGAAACTAATAAAGTGAACGAAGGGACGCCGCCTTTTGGCGTCGCGTCTCGTCGCTTCACGTCGATGTAACTCTCGAAACGCGACACCGCATCTTCCACGGGCTCTTACAAAAGTTGCACGTAACAAGGAGCGTGCTTGTAACCGTAACAGTAGTAAATTCTGCTTCGAGACAGACATGGACCTGTCTCGCGTTCTCTTGTACCCTCGGATCTCGCTCGTAACACCGTTGCACCGCACGTACGCATTCGCGCGCTACGAACGCACCGTCGATGTCTCTTCGTCGCGTCGTGGCGAAAGCACGGCGTTTTTATAGTTTACACGAATCGCATCGTCGGGCCCGGTCGCGAATAAAAATAGCAACGAGAAAGATAAGGCGTACGTTGTTTTATGGCGAATTATACCCGGGGGATATTAAATATCTTATTACGTGCTCCGCTCTTAAAAGGGGAAACTTTTGTTACCGTCTTTCCGCCCATGGATGCGCACAAGCAAAAGGTAAATGCGCGAGCGAATATTCGCTCGTTATATCGCGAGTCGCGTAATATTTTGCAACGGTCCTCCCAGGCGAGAAAGGGTTCCGTGGAATTAAAATAGTTTTTATGGAATGTTTAAAAGAACCCGAGAAGCATTTTCCGGTGACTTTAGGAGTTTCGCGGTTAATTAAATCACGTGAATTTATCCGGTGCGCGACTTAAAAATCTTTTCAGAGATATAATTAGGAAATTCACGACAAACTCTTTAATCACACATTTGACCCAATATTTTTATCTCTACCTATAAATGCTATACCTATGTAATACCTAAAGAGTAGTTAAATGTTTCTCTATATTGCTTATATAATATAATTTATTAATATATAATGAGTGTAAGACAAAATAAAGCTTTTAATGATGAGAATTTTTATATTTTTCCATGAATGAAATGGTATAATTATTGACAATATTTCATTGTATCTATATTCAATAAAATGCAAATTTTCAGGAAGGTTTTTTTTGTCACGTTTGCACATCAAGTTCAAAATTTCTCATAATTTGTTTTAACAAAACAAGCTGGTAATTGGTTGATGCGAATTTGGGCATATGAAAAAATCCCGACAAAAGTTTGTGGCTACGATGGATTTAACCTGCGAAGGAAGAAGTTTCCGCGCTAATAACAACGGTGGGCTCCGAAACAGTCCTGAAAATTTATGATGCGTATTAAATCCGTCGACCGCAAACGACTGCGCCGGCGATCGTAGCGAAAAAAATCCACAAGCTATACAGTGTCTCCGAAAATAAAATATTCTATGAAGATCTCGTTTATGTTTGACTAAAATCTCTACAATTTGCGACAAAATGTTTTTATACCCAATGCTAATTTTTCATGTACTGTATCTCATAAAATAATTCTGTTAAATACATTCTGTTAAATACTACTAAAAAAAGATAAAAATAACAATGATCCAAAATATGATAAATAAAAGACAAATAAAGAGTATTGTAAAAAAAAAATAGTTAATTGATTCAACCTTTAATTTCATTTGATAAAAAAAATTAATTCATTCGAACAGCGTTTATTTATCATGTCAGAAAAAAAGTAAGTAAAAACCAAAAGATACATTTTATCGCAGTGGTCCACAGAAACTTAAAAAAACATTCCCCTGAATTACGAAGGAGATTATGAGATCGCGCCGGTCACGAAGTGTCTGTCAAGCGTAATTGAGCGCACGGCTGTGCCGAATAACATTGTCGCCGTTTGCGTCGTCAATGACCCTCGTCGTTCGTATATAGCCCGCTCCGATATCCTCCTCGTCCGCACCTTATCTCACCGCGCGATCGAGCCGGGTGCACGGAACCTCCTCCAGTACGCGTACTTCCGGCGGACGCCTAAATTTAGGCCTCGAGCAGCCCTACGTTAGATACTCAGCCTCGTACAGGCAGCAGTCAGGCAAACTAAACCAACGTTCTCACTCACTCACCTCACTCGTACTCGTTCCCTTTCTCTCTCTCTCTCTCTCTCTCTCTCTCTCCCTCTTTCCCTTTCTCTTTTCCTTCCTCTCCCCGCATATTACGTACAGGGAGGAAAAAGAGGGGGAGAGGGGACAATGAAGAGTGTACCTACACGCGGCCGGCCGTCCGGCCGGCTGGCAGGTTTACAAGGAAGGTAAAGGTAAGGCAAAGCCGGGCAGGTAGAAGGCAGTCTTCCCCAGTGCTGAAGAGAGTGCCTACGATACACACCGTCACGCATTCACCCTCGTCCGATCCCAGACCTGCCTGAACTCTTTTTCCCTTAGTCCCTTCCCGACCCTCCTTCCCGGCCCCTTTCCTCTACCTAACTCCCCCTTCCCCTCCCCCCACTCGGCCCACCACGCGTCATCCAGCCGGCTTGCCCGCCTGCTTGTTCGTTCGCTTCTACCACCACCACCACCACCATCACCACCACCACCACCACCAGCCAGCCACCAGCACCAGCAGCACCACCATCGTCATCGGCACACACTACCACCTTTCTCTCACTCCTCATCCACCTTCCCGGCCCTTCGTTCTCGGAGGCCCCCTCCGGTACCCCACTCACGCACAAGCACAGGGATCTCCTGAATCCCCTCGCCCGCACTCGTCGCTTAGTCGTCGGTTGCACGGCGAGTCGTACGTTCCGTCTAGTCCCTCTTCCCCGTCCGCACTCTTCCTCCTCCTCCTCCTCCTCTTTCTCTCCCCCCTCCCTCTCTCTCCTCTTCTTCCTTCTCTCTACCATGTTTCTACTAACCCTCCTCTTCTTCCTCCGCGTGCTTCGTCCTTCTTCCCACTCTCCTCAGAATCACTCTCTTTCCCTCTTTCTCACTTGCGCGCGGCCCTGCGTCCAGGGGTGAACGAACCTACTAAATGACGGCCATGAAAACAGCCGAAGCTTGGGCACGAAGGATGAAGAAAGGCACGGACCGAAGACGCAGGGAGATTCTCCCTCTCCCCCTATCACGATCCTCCTCGACCGCGATCCACCGTTCTTCATCGCTCCGGACCTACTCACGAAGTTCTTCTACTCTCCTCCGTCCTTTCCTTCTCGTTCCTTGAACTCTTTCACTCTCCTTCTTTGCCTTCGTTACACCTCTTTCTCTTTTCTCTCTGTTCCACTTTCTTCTCATTTCCAATCTCTTGGATTGAACTAGATGACGTGTTCTTGACTCACTCCATCTGCCTTCCTTTCGTTACGTCTTTTATATATATATATATATATATAAATGAACGGACGATGAATATCGATATAAATATTCTGAAACGTCCAGATAGAAAACTAGATCTTGAATATAATGCAGATATTCGACGATGAATTGAGCGTTAATGTGCAAAATGAAGTGCAAAAGAGAACAAAAGTTTACTTTCGTGAAAAGAAAAGCCTTCGAGTGAGATTACACGAATAAAGTGATCTATAAGGAATATAATAAATTTCGGCACATTTTGCAAAATAAAAAATTATTATAATTTATTAAACGTTATAATTTGTGTAACTGAGAATCAATGCTCTAGATAAAACTAGTAACAAGTCTTGCTAGTCTTTAGTACTTGTTACAATAACTACATAAAAAGAGAAAGAGAGAGATAATCTATTTAAATATATTCTATATAAAATATTTGTTAATACGTAAAATTTGATTAAACTGCTTATTTGTCTGGTAAAGTATAATACGTTTAAAATAAATGTTGTATTTGTTCCAATGAATTTTCTTTATAAAAAAATAATAAAAGTTTCATAATAGAAAATTTAATCGCACGAAACATACGCGGACAACTTTGGTTGGTCGACACACGGTGCGAAGCCGGATGTCGCCATCAAGCGAACGGTGACGATAAATTAGCAGCCATTGATACCCTCGGCTGTAATTTCGGCGAAGGAGCGGGAACAGAATGGGGAAGAAAATTAGTCGCGATAAAGGGTACTCGAGGAAGTATACGCTCGGAAAAAAGAGCCAAAGATAAAGAGAAGGCGAAGTGAAGTCTGCTCGCACGACAACTACTCGATGATTGCGTTCGAAGATTACATATTCCATCCGTTTGTCGTCATTAAACCCGTTCTCTTCCCGTGTCACTCACGTGCTTCATACCGTATATATTACGATAGGAACGGATCGCAAATGTAAATGTATATATGTATATACATATATTCATATAGTAGCATCCAAAAACAGGAGCGTATTATTGCATACGTAAAACGAAGATGGAATATACTACATTAAAATGAAGACGAGCAATTGATATAACATGTAAAACGAAATAATAATATAAGATAGTAATATTGTAATAGATAAAATATATTCTACAAAATTCTTGTGTTTCATATGTTTTAATATTACTTCCCTCCTTCCTTAATTTTTCCACAATACTTTTTATGTAGATAACACGTATTTCAGTTTTATAGAACAAGTAATATACATATATAGAAGTTATGATAATTCTGCGAAAGAAGAGCACAGGAGATTTTTTACAGGCATATAGAATAATTTGGTAAGGCACGGATTTAAATGATATCCTAGTATTTCTTAGACTCGTCTGATTATCCTCGGATAATGCATCGTACCGGAAGAAGTTACCGCCGGAAGTTCGATTCTCAGGATCGATTCTGTATGCCGTCGGGCGTCGCGGGTGCGTGCGCGTTCGACGACAGACGACAACGAGAGGACGGAACGAACGCGACCGGCGTTTACGAGTCGCGAAGCCCAACTCGAAGCAGATCCGGAGAGAGCACATAGCTGATCACGTCGTTCGGCTGATTCACATGTAGGAATGTAATTAGGCGCATGATACAGATATGGTAATACCGTTCCACGCATAATTACGTGTCATTGCGGGCTACACTCTGCATATGGATGTGGTAGGAAATTCAAATTTGCGGAATTTCAAAATTGCCAATTTATACTCGAGAAGTATTAATAAATAAAAAATTACTTAAAAGTTACTACTTGTCTCGAAGTATACAATTTCTATCTTATATGAAATCCTACTCAATATAAAATATTATGTAATTTCTTTCTTGTTCCTTAAAAAATCAAGTTTTGATATATTAGGATAAGGTGGTATAATTTTTAACATGGTACAATTCTCTGAACGAAATAAGATTTAAATCCAATTTTCGAAGTTCAAATTTGGATTTTTCCTGTATTATTCAGTACTCTCCATACAATGAGAGAGTTACCAAATATAAACCTTGAAAATTGGATTCAAATTTTATTTTGTTCAAAATTATACCATGTTCGAAATTGTGCCCTACTATTTGCACACATATTTTTGTCGTAATTACATTGTAATTTACATCGCGCTTGCTCTCAGCTAATAAACTCTTAATCAACCTGAATTAATGAAGTGTCAATGAAAATGTATTAAACCGCGATTTTAAATGTAAAAAAATTCGCAAATAAATGATTCAAGAATCCTATCAAATTCGTGGAAGAGTTTAAATCTGTCGACGCATTGATTTCCGCTTAATAAACTTCGTCGGAATAAGCGTCGATACCGTGATACGTTTTGAGAGATTTGTTTAGGGTCGCAAACACGCACTGCATCCGATCGCAAAAAATTGAGTTATGTCAAGTTATCGTAGTCGACGGGCATGCCCATGCCTTTCAATTCCGAGAGAGACGGCGACAGGAGCTTCAGGTTTCGCGTAGTAAAACCAGATCGGGCATCAAACGTCTCTTTCACTCTCGGGTTCTTCGTTCGTTCTTATTATTCCTCTCTCCTCTCGCTCTTCCTTTACCGTCCACATTCTATTCGATCTTTGTACGAGCTTTCCTTCACTCCTCGTCCTACCGATTGTTTTCGAATCAGCGAGTCATGGGAACGGCCAGCGGCGACTGTAAGTTGGATCGCGATTACGAGGCTTAGTTAGATGAGAAGAATTCTAGTGCCGATTCTTATCGATAATTGAGCTATCGATAATAGTACGTGCGACATATTAATGCCGCGAAAAATTTGCTTGTTCGACAAATAACAATATATGAGCAGATAAACGTTACATTGTTATCTAATTTAACAAAGATATCGTTCTCTTGCTTCGAAATTAATACAACTCAAAAAATTAAATTTTTAAGAAAAAAGAATTATTTTTCAACTTAATAGAAAATTATTGACTAATCAAATAATATATGATGTAAATATATAATATTGTAGAATATACTCTTAAAAACATAGATAATGTCATGTTTGTTATTTTTGTTTCGCAATTTTTAAAAAACCACTTTTTTTAAGTTGTAGATTTTAATATTCTATAAAATTATAATAAATGTAAAATAATTTATCAAAAGTGACATAACTCGAAATATCAACCAACAGTCTATATTTTAAACTGTTGATGATATTTTGAGTTTTTATACTCGATCAGCGCGCGCGCTAAAATGACTAAATCAAAAATGAAATTCTTCTTCAAAGTTCGATCACTAAAACTGTCTTAACTCTAAATGTTCTTTGTAAAACTTTTTCTTTCTTTTTCATTTATAAAAATTATAACTCAAAATGTCACTTTAATAAAAGGAATTATGATTTCTTTGAAAACCTTAAATAACAGAAATGCTATTTGATGAATAAACTAAGAAGGTTTTTGATAAATAGAATAATCTTTACGTAACTCATAACAATAATTCACAATTTTTTAAATTGTGTCACTTTTGAAGTAAAAGAACGATATTATATGAAATTACCAAAATATTTTGCTTTAGAAAATATAACATCTAAAAAAATATTTTACAACTATTTTATAAAATCACATCAAAAAAATTGTATCCTTGAAAGATGTACTTAATATTTCTTCTTAACAGATATAAGAATATTTTCTTTTAAATTAATAATATTATATATTCTTCATTTGCGAAGGCGATCGTCGCTACACGCGCACTTCGTGCGATTTTTGATGATGTTCTCCTTAAAACCATGCAACCTTTATCTGAAACTTTTTTTTTTAAATGTATTGTTCAAAAGATATTTGAGATCATCCTATTAAAATAGGACATCTTATACGTTCTATTAAGAATATGATAATTTAGATGATTTCCTTCTTAAACTAAGAGGGTCGTTTTGATGCTTATTTTAGAGGAAAACATACTATAGGTAAGTGGGATATTCTTAAGTTAAGAATACAATTTTTTCAGTGCAGTCCTAAAGAATAGTGTTCTCGAAATTTGTTTCAAATAATCAAATTAATTATCTAAAACATACTATCAAATAATCTTTCTTCTACTATGTATATTAGATGTAAAAATATTATTATATAATATTTATTGTATATTAATTGTATAATATTAAATATTGAACCTAATAGTAAGAAATTAGTATGAACTTAATAGTAAAGAATATTAGCTCATTCCTTCTTCTCTGAAGAATTCAGTAATAGTACTTCGTTTTTTTGTGTGTAAACTGTGACAAGTTTCAACAACTCTTAATATATAACAAAAATGGATTTCACTACTATCTTTAATATTTTATGAGAAAATATTTGCTATAGATAACCAGAGATAATATTAACAGATACATTAAATATAAAAAAATATATGACAATATTAAAAAAAAACGTAAAAAAGGAGAGTAAATGTGTATTCATAAAAGTCTTAAAGATTTAATCGTGGATTCAACGGAGACTTAAAGCATCATCTCTAATTAGCTTCTTCTAGATATTTGATTGTGCGCCACGTGCTTAACATACTTTACGTACACTTGAATCTGTCAGCAACAATTTTCCGTTATGATGATCGCGCGAACAAAGAGCCGAACTTATGTACCACTTCCGATCTTTTCGTACAATGGAAGAAAAAAAAACGGAAAGTGTCTGAAGATGGCCGTGAAGAGAAAGAATGAGAGAGCGAGAGACCAAGCCAAAGGGAGAAATACACGAGAACGACGACGACCATTTCGTCGCGCGCGTATTTCGAGCCGGGTGCTAGATTTAATTACAAAAGTTATGAGGTGCTCGACTACAATCCTCAAGGGAATTAAAAGCTACCAGCCGACGCTGCCACTAGTCGCATGCTGTGGAAACATCGCGATTAACGCTCGGTCCGTCACCGCGATGTTTTGGATACGGTTGCGTCTCTCGAGGAGACGTATTAGAGAACAGAATAGACAGTAGTTCGGTTTCTTAATAACATTTGATATTGTTAATCGAAGTCTAGATACTTAAGCAGATTCTCTTCCTGATTTCCGTTATCACAATAATGATAACAATTATAAACGCTGTTAGAAAAATGTAAAATTATTCCGCTGTTATAATTGTTTTTATTTTTTGTTTTGATTATTTGGGCTACCTTTATGCATGCATCCGTTCTTAATGAATGTTACTATGAAAATAATGTGCGTAGGCAGATTTGACCTTAAGCGTAAAAAGCACCTGCACTTATACTCTATCGCTTGCTGCGACTAAGTAGCCGGAATTACGCTTAAACGATTAGAGAAATTGAGTTTATTAAAAGCGTTGTCGTGTAACACGATGTCACCGACAGAACTGGTTTTTCCGGGGACGACGGATTTTTTTCCGATGAATTCCTTCGTTGTTATATACAATGAATTCTATTTGTCAATAGCATTACGAAAATTAATTTTCATATCTATTTAAATGTTCTTCCTATGTATTTTCTAATAATTTGCATTTATAAAAATGTAGCTTGATTGATACCGATGCAAACATTGACACATAAATTTAATGGCCGCAGCACAAGTTTTTGTTTCCATAACGCATTCATTTACGCATAGTACATGCGTAAAAGAATCGACCAATTCTTTTTTTTCGATATGGAAGAAAAGAAAGATTCTGATTAGTTGATTCGCTTATGCACTAATATGAGTTATGCAAAAGTCTGTACTATGGTCCGAAAACGGCTGTCGTTATTAATAATACGGTATTAATATAAACATAAATATAACAGTTTTGTCCAAATAATACAAGTTAATATAATTTAATATTTTACCAAAATTGATGTTGAAAAGATATGTTAATTGTATTGATGTTAAAAAGATATGTATTATATTTTAATCTCTTTCAAATTTCATTTTATAAAAGATTTCTTTTATTTTAATAATATTACGTAGAAAATACGTTGTAAAAATGTCCTCAAGCTTTAGATAAATTAATATTTTGTCAATTTATATATTTATAAAATATATTTATACAATATTATTATTATTAACATTATTATGCGAAACATATCGAGAGCTTACAATCGCATATACATGTAAAATTATGTCTAAACAATTTTACTGACTGTCGAAAACATAGCTGTGCACCGTGTCGCTGCATGATCTTTCTTGATCTCTCTAGATTTTTAACCGCTTTTCTCTCTTCTTTGTCAAAAGAAGATGCGATTTCGCAAACCCTCTTTTTCACATCACTTATCTTCACTCCACAACTTGCTGCAGCAATCCACAGCTGAGCGTTCCAAGTTAGAAGAGCTTATCTTAAGGTTTTCGTTCTGCAGAAATCTTAGAAAAATTTGGCAACTTCAAGCAAGTTTCACAGGTAAGATAAAAAGTTTCGTTATCATGTGCTTGTTCCAATCTTTTAAGATCGCGATACCACAGTTTTTTTTACGCAATTTTATATTTGATATAAATAATAAAATAAAAAAAACAAAATAAAATAAAAATTATTTTCAAGATAATGTTTCTATTTGGATAACAAGGTTTGGAGAATCCCAATACAATACTATACAAAATTATGAATTTAATTTAAGAAATCTTACACTGTTAAAAATAAAATATTAATTTTAACTCAAAAACGTATAGAGGACATGCAAAAATGTTAAATTAACATTTTTTGTATAAAGATAACAGACTATAAAAGTTGTAAAAAGATATTAATAAAATATTATTAAATAAACAAAACCTAATCAATGAATAAAATATATTACTATTTTTCATTTCATAAAATCGTAAAAATTTCAGAAATTAAAAATATTTCTTAATAATTTTTTTAACAATTAGTTTCAATTACAAGAATTAAGATTCGACATGCAATGTATATATAAGAATTTTACTTGTAATACTACTAATATGACGAGTTTTTTCAAAGTTATTTCAAAGTAAATTGTTATGTATAACAAGATATATACATAATATACCAAAATCTTCAAAAGATTACGAAAAGATATTTGATTAATTACAAGTAAATTCTCATTCTTTGTTAAACTTTTTAATTCTATGATTAATGATGCAAATAAAAAAAATATAGACAAAAAATTTAAGATATTATGTATCATTTGTCCTCACAAACTATTTCAATTAATCTTAAAATAAAAATAAAATAGTAAACTATTAGCGTAATAGTATTATCATATTAATGTAAATTTTGAAATTTTAACTGTATCATTAACGATAAAATGAGAGAAAATCCGTGCAAATCCGCGCATAATTAAGGCGAGCTTAAACTGCGGTGTGGTATTCAAATATACCGAATTTCGACTAGAGCAGCACTTTTCACTCGGAAAAAGGAAGTAAATGAGAAGAGATAGACGAAACGTGTGAACGGATGCTGCCGGCGAAGAACTTTCAAGACTTCAAAAGGCCACGTTTAAATGCCATCGAGAAGGCAAGAGAAAAGAAAGTCTCTGCGCTTAAATACATACTTCATTCGACAATTACGACAATTACATTAAGTGTCGTTCATCAAACTTTTCAATACATTATTACTGAAACTCTGTTCGAAGAAATTTATTACGATTGTAACATTAGTAGTTGGGCATTGCGGGATAGCGTTTATCTGTAAGAAACGGTTCCTAACACGATATATATTCGTACTGTTATTCGTAAGCGTTAACGTAAAAAATAATCGTTATTAATGTAAAGAGGAATATTATTGAGTAATCGCATTTACCGTGAGAAATTTTTATGACTGCTATTTGAGCACTTGTTGCAAACCATTCTCAAGCCGTGCTGCAGTTACAATAGTTTTATAAAGAAAAAAAAAAATTAAAAGTTCTCACATTCTCGAAAAATAATTATGCATGCATCTTCATTGTTGAATTTTTAAGTTGATTTATATCGCTCTTTCCAAAGACATTTATTCGGAGAAAACTTTTGTTATTACGTTTCGTAATGTTTATGGAATCAACAACTACTATTATCTTATTCGCTGTCAGAAAAATGCAGGACCTCAATTGCTCGCCTCTAATTTCATGTTCTATACAATTTTCAAATCCTTCCACGCAAGCCTTAATCATTTTGTTTCGCGACTAGCTTGATAGCTGTCATTCCTTTTCTTTCTCTTTCCTTCTGTTACCGCAATCGTTAGCTATTCCCTTACTTCTCTCTTCTACCTCTCTCTTTCTCTCTCTCTCAGTTTCTCTCACTGTCTCTCTCACTCTCTCCTCATCCTCCTCGATCTCAGTACCGAGCGCGAGCTTCATAGTACAAGTCCAAGTGCAGCAAACGCTATACCTCTCTCTCTTCTCTCTCTCTCTCTGTGTAACGTACCTACCGGCTAATCTATTATCGGTTGAAGGCGGTACCTTAGCCTTGTAGCTTGCTAGCTGTGCCATTATGACACGCGAGCCCCGTACACGTCGACGACGAACGCCTTTTACTCTCGATTGTTGGGACAGCAGATTGTCCAAACCTCGTCGATACGAGTTATCACGGCCGCTGGAAAACGCGTCACAACCCGTTTTCGTATACGTTCGCGTGCTCGCAAGAGCGAAGCGTAATGTCAAGCGTGCGATGGCCTACTTAAAGTTTCACGGCTGTGTATGCGCGCGCGTGACCGTCGTGTCGCCTGAGCGAACGAGTTTGCCGATATTGGACTGATTGTGAGAACAAGTCAATGATCGCTAAGTTAAATAAATTTAAAAAAAAAAAATACAAAGAATCTTTCAAGGATAAAATAAATGAATGAGAAAATGTCGAAATACAAGAAATGTATAATAATGAAAAAGTAAAATTCTTTTAAACGACTTGTTTCGCGTTTGGCATGCAATTTCTTACGCAAATGTCAATATGAGTAACAAACGTTTATTTATTAAAAGTAAAATTCTTTTAAACGACTTGTTTTCTCTCGCGTTGGCATACAATTTCTTACACAAATGTCAATGTAAGTAAGAAACGTCCACTTATTAAAAGCAAAAGAAATTTAATAATAAAGAGCGACTAGATGAAGATTACCAGATTAGATATTAATTACTGTAATACAAAGCTAAAAGATATGAAGAAGAATTTCGAAATCAAATTCTTAGTCCTAAAAAAAGAACCAGTATCCAACAGTGCTCGTGGTGAGCGACCGTTCAGCGGCGTCGTCAAAATCCGCCGCAATTTGTTGCTAAGCTTGCCCCGTTTGCTCGTTGTTCGAAGATAACGGGGGGGCAATGATCTTGCGAGGGCTTACACGGGGTGTAAGGACTGTGTGCATAAACTCCCGCAGATAGCTTATGGCGAAGCAATAAAAAGGGGGAATGAAAGTTAAGATTTCGTTGTATATATGCGTGTGGGATATATCGAATATCAACGCGCTTTCTCACGATTACAGATTCGCCGGAGAAATTGGCGTTGCTTCTTCTTAATAATTATTTGAAGAAAATTATAATTATTATTAAAAGTTCTTCAAATTGCGAATTAAATATATATACAATGGAGAGAATGAAATGAGTGATATTTTCTAATAAATGTGTACATCTTAAAAGAAAAGGTAAAATTTTAATTAAAATTTAAAGCATTAAAGTACTGAAACATTAAATATTAAAAATTAAATCTGGGTTATGTATTTCGCAAGAAATTTTTAATAAGCACAAACTTACTTACTTTCCAGATTTGTCAAACAGACTTTTAATTAGATGCTGGACTATGTCATACACGTATGAGAAAACGTATACGACTAGTTGAAATTCCTAATGATCTAAGATCTAAGTTGTAATCAGACCATCGAATATCATGAATTTCCGGGATATCTGTAGTACAATAGAAGGGTTTCCGGAGCAAACCCAAATCGATAAAACCCATCTCGATCCGGTTATCGAGTACCGGAGATTTCGGATACTCACGCAATTCTGAAACACATTATAGTCATATTACGAGATTACACGATTACGATAAATATATTCATTCGTCAAGAATTATCGCATTATGGTTATTATTGACTCTTTAAAATAAACATTCGATGGCAAATGGAGTATAATAAAACGATTTAATTAATCACTTGATAAATAAGCAATAGCAGCTATTTATGTTAAATTCATTTTAATGTTCCGCATTTTGTTTTCCGCAAACATATAATATATACGTATAATCGCAGATACAAAGTAATGTGTAAAAAAATCACGTGCACATAACATTCTAAGTAATATCAAGTATCTCTCACGCTATTATTTCCTAGCAATTTGCCATAAGATGTGCAACTTCCAAGTCGACTATTTTCTCCACAGTCCGTTACGAGACACGCGATATCGTAAATATATCGTCACACTGGTCACCCGGTATGCACGATTCTGTCGCTGATTAAGTCGGGTATAAACGTTTACAAGTTATGTTTAAGCGCCTTACATCGACCAGATCGCCTTCGACCAGCATTTGACCTCCGAGGAGGCGATGGTGGCGGGGGAGGGAGAACAAGAAGAAGCAGATGAGGAAGAAGGCGAAACTGCATTGCGCGAGGAAGAGGAAGAGGGTCGTGACTCTGGTAGCCTACATCCGAACGCAGTTATCTCTTTCTCTCTCTCTTTCTTTCTCTCTCTCTCTCTCTCTCTCACAGTTTCTATCTTTACGCCTTATTGCTGCACACACACACACACATTTCGCTCGGTTATGTCGAGATGTTTAACGGCTCTTAACCATACGCCACGTTCCCTTAACCTTTATATTTCTAACGTCGAGAAAATCGCCAAAAAACGAAATATTATCGCCGTGATCAAAAGTCATTGACATGATTTTTCTCTAAAGTCTATTTCTACCAATGTAGATATTTTAATCTCTTAATCTCGATTCAACTAATTCTTTATTTCTTTTCTAATTCTTAGAACTAGAAAAAGATGAAAAGTTAGTTGAACTAAGATTAAAATTAAACTATACTGATAGAAATAGGCATTATATGTTAATACTAATCATGTACTTTGTCTCACATACTGCGTCATTTTCATAGAAAAAAGGAAACAATTATTATGCTTGTGTAAATTATAACATGAATGCTTCTTGCCTGTTGTTATCGACTTTGAAATAAAAAGTTTTTTGAAATTGCGTGAAGTAAATTTTTTATTTAGCTTCGTTAAACGTTAAATATTCTTTAATATACCTCGTACCTCATTAAACTTTAAGTGAGATTATTCTAAAAAAGAAAAAAAAAGACGAACACATAACTATACATAAACCATAATTATATACATATATAAAGTAATACTTTTTTAAATATATTTCTCTCTCTCTCTCTCTCTCTCTCTCTCTCTCTATCATTTTATCGCATTTAATTTTTAATAGATTCATGATAGATGTATTACTAATAATTTTTGCAAGTATTAATAACTTTGGCAGGAAGAAAATTAACTGGAACCTTTTTTTCCATATCGGAGGCAAGCGGAGAATCGCAGATCGTGCAAGCGCAACATCATCCAATTATCGGTCGTACAGCGACAGTTATCAGTAACGACGCGTTTATTGGAATATTATCCAATGCAAGTTCGACATTAACAGCGATGGAAATACGCCAGGTTAACTTTTAATCGGGCAGCCACGTTGCGAGATGGATCGTCGAAAAATCGGCCGGTATCGAATTATCGAAGTTATCGAATGGGTTTTTGCCGCTCGCAAACATTTTTAATTAAATCCGTTATCTTATTATGTTTTAATTCGTACGCGCTTGCGATCGCTTATATAATGATACACATAGCATGTAAATGAAAATGCGTACGTGCGCCGTCGGTTTGGGTTTCATATCGTGAATATGAGATTTATTGGTAGAGTAAACAAAAATCCGCCGTGCGACTGGAAAGTACCGCGATCACATTATCCGCGATAATGTGTGTAATACTATGGCTTGTGCACACAAGCAGAGTTTATAAATTTTTTAATTCACAGTATAAAGCGGAGACCAATATACTTTAGTATTTCTCCAACTTGCTATAACTGTCTACTGTCTGTTCGACAATTGGATTTTGTTGATAAACTGTACATATATTTTTTTTACATTTACGATCTATATTACATAATAATGTATGTAAATACGTTCATATATATATTCTACCCAGTAGAAAATAAAATAGCTAATAACTGGCCAGGAATTTTGATTATTTTCCTACTCCTTGATTAATTTCCTACTTATTTTCTTCAATTAACTATGACATCAATGAAATTCCATACATTTCTCACGGCTATTTTCACGATAGAAAACAAAAAATCCATTTCGTAGCATAAGAATGCGCAAGCATCTCACTTCAATTACTGCATGCGTAAATCAAATGCGATTTTTTTAATCCTTCTGTCAAATTAGATAGTCAAATCTTGAGTCAATTCCTACAGATTCTGTATCTGACTTGAGCTGGAACACCAGTTAACCATTTTAACTTAGATATCCCAAAATAATGCATTTTATAATACATTAAAAAATAATACATTAAAAATAATACATTAAAAATGTTTCAAATAAAAGTTGTAGAATTTGGAGAGAACCATCGGATGAACTATTTATAATAAAGATTGATTTTTTTTCTTATTGGGCCTAAAGTGGGCCCTGTACTCAAAATTTAAATAACTCATTCGATGACATTCTTTAAATTCTATAATTTTTATTTAAAACATTTTTTGCAAAATATCTCGAGAACAGTGCATATTTTAAATACCTTAAAGAATAAAAAAATTCAAGATTAAAGTAACTTTTGGATAAGAGCACTATTTGCATATTGTAACGAGAAAGAATTGTAAGTAAATATTACATCCGTTCTCATATCCGTTCTCTAGTCACGCATTTCTTTCTTTATCTCTGCATGCAAGAAAGAAGTTTACTTCTACCAACGATTTTGGACTCATCTTTTTATCGCACCCAGACTGTTCAATTATAGCAATCTCCGGCTGGAAATTCTCGTAAAAGTACCGCGGCTTGCTGGCTCATCGAGAGCTTGCGTTTAGTACGCCTCTCTCGACGACGGTTCTTCGTTGCACCGCGTTGCAACTTCGGCCCGGCGCACTATGCTATGACGTATCGCGTGCCCTACGGAGCACGCATACGCGCTCACGCACGGCACACGCATGAGCGGCATTGCGTGCCGCGGCTCAGCTCGGCTCGACTCGACTCGACGACGGTGCGGCGTCCGCGGGCACGTAGGCACGCGGTGCGTGTGTAGAGCAATACGGAGGGCATTGGTGTAGGTCTAGGGCCCTGCTCGGCCAATGAGGGGCCGGGAATTCGTGGCGAGGCCGGCCAATCGCGGGGCCCCGACTCGCCCGGGGTTACTGACCTGGCCAATGCGTTAAATATCCCATCCTGAAAAATACCGTGCCCTCTCTCCTTTCCCTTGCTTTTGTGCGCGCGTCCGAGAGGAGCAAAGGAAGACGACGACGACGACGACGACGACGATGATGACGATGACGATGACGACGACGACGACGACGGCGCCGTGCGAGCGCTCGCACGCGTACACGATGCGCAAATTGCGTGTACATGCGTGCATGCGTGCATGCGTATATGCATGCGTGTTACGCGAAAGGAAAAAACGAGTGAAAAAGGAGGGAATGAGAGTGCAAGCGGGGGAGGGAGGGCCGCGGAGTTGTCGAACGGCGGAGGAAGGGAGAAAGTCGAAGGTGGACGAGAGGTGAAAAGCAAGAGCGAGAAAGATACGCACACACGGACGTATACCCCTTTTGTTTGTACGGCGCGTTCGTGCCTGGTCTTCGCACGCATATCTACTGTGCGCCCCCGTGGCTTCGTATTTCATTGATTAGTATTGCCCATTAAAAGACGCCTTTATTTCGCCACTCTTCTATTCCCTAGAATGGACAGCCCTTCGCGACCGCGTGAGTATAACGAGTGCCCGACGACATCGCTCTATGTGTGTGTGTGTGTGTGTGTGTGTGTGTGTGTGTGTAAATGTCCCATACTCTTAACTCATATTTATTACACTAGAAGAACGAATGTTACATGTATCTCACATTAACTTTATGTATAAATAAATTTATATATATATATATATATATATATATATATATATAATATATATATATATAATATATATAAAATACATATATATAAAATTTGTAGAATTTTATATAGTAATCAAGATTATGGCCGATATTTATAGTCCGTTCTTATTGTAAGTCTAAAGTGATATCTTAAGATGATAATCAGCTCTCTGATTGACTTATGACATATAAAAACTACACTTAAAACGGTCTTAAATATAAAAACTAACTATGAATACTGATCTATGAAGTCTATTCATTTTTAATTCTAAATCTGTAAACTTTGTTTCAATAAAATCCGATCTTTAACTAAAGTGTTTAAGCAATATTTCTATATAATAAAATATAAATCTTTCTGCATCTCGATATAACACATGGAGAATTCTTATACACACTAATATCGATTCTAAAGTAGTCTGTATATTTTTCTTCTTTTATTAATGATTTTTGTAGATTTTTGCAGATTTTAACATATAAAGAAAATAAAACTGATCAACATATCTGACAAAGAGATTTATAAATGAGTGGGATCTAATAAGTTTTGTAGAATTAAAGCAGTCCAGTTTCAAAAATCGACAATATCTTTCAAAAGCCATCGTATCTTTATCGGATATAATCTTCTATTCTTTCTTTGTACCATCGATTATTATAATAATTAATAAAATAATAATTAATAAAATTGATTTTTTAGCAGTGCATTACTTTTATAAATTCTACAACCTTTATGTTGCGTTACACCGCTTTCCGCGCCACTCTCGGTCGTCCTCTGAATGCCTACGTTACCGTAACTGCCCGCACAATGCGTTAATTATATATCCCTATTAGCGGTGCTCCCATACGATGCCACAATTCTCCACGCGCCAATACTGAATTATCATTCCGAATATCGCGTATATTATCCGCCAAGTGCATATATGTATGAGATGCAAGACGAGACACCCGGTATATATTCGCGCCAAAAGCACGGGCACGCGCGCGTCGCTAACGTAGGGCACTTGCAGAGGTCACTACGTCACTGAGGGGACGTTCGTATTATCGCTCGGACACCCAATTGCCGCCTCGAGAGAATTCCCGAGCGGAAACGCTCGCTGCTGCCGGGTAGAGAAGGGTATTAACCCCTCTAAACCGGTTGTCAAATCCTCTTCTTCGTGAACGCGAAAAGGCAGCGAATCGCGACTGATCATGTCGCATAACTCGATAATAAGCGCAATGCGACGGATGCATTATGTAATTACAATGATTTACCGCTGATTCACTTTGATCTAATTCCGTATGGATTTGTGACAATCTATATATCTAATCTTACTCTTAAAGAAGAGGATTCAACATAGCAACAATTATAATTAACAATTATATTTACGTTACAATTTGAGCATGTATAATGGCATAATTTGTAATAATAATTTGTAATATTGCAATTACGATTTCGTAAGAAACAGCGAATAATGAAGTAAAAGTCTCACTTTTGACCTTTGCGTGATAGATACGAAAGGATATAACTATCATCCGAGAGTGCTAAGGAAAAGGTTCAAGTCCTTGTAGAAATAACGAATAAGGTATTTCAAAGATCAAAGATATTTTCCCTCTCGGTTTCGATCTTTTCTTATCAATCCCGGAGAACTCGATTTCGATCGCGAGTCGATTTCATGGGTATCCGCGATGCAATTTGCACTACCGGCCGACTGCAGCTGTTTATGTGTGCGTAATACCGGGGCCACTAAGGCGGCCCAACCCTTGTGGACTTTTGTATCGATTACCCATCGGTTGGGCGAGGTTTCGCCCCGGCGAACGACGGGCAGACCGTAATTTTAGCGCAAATATTCTCGCGTTAATTGGAGCGATCGGTCGCCGATCGGCGATTATCACGTATCGCGTACGCAAAATAATTTCACGGTGCGTCACGTTGAAACATCATTGCGTCTCCGATCCGAAGAGTTACAATGAATTTATTCTGACACGTTGCACCGAGAGATAAATTTCTTATAGAAATGATTATATTTATTATAAAATATACATTCTATTCACAACTAAATCTAACTGAATCTGAAATTGAACTTAACTGTTAAAGAGGGAGTCTATTTTTGAAATCTTATTCTTATTAAAAATCTTATATCTTATTAAATTTTAAATGTGCCATGTATAACCTGCCAATGTGATTTCAACTGATATATGGTATATTTATTTTTCCCTGATTCTTATATGTTTTCATTTTTTACAAATACCATATATATATATATATATATATATATGTACCATAAATAATTTCAGTAGCAACAGTTCTGCTCTGTATAGACAGACTTCAATTGTAAATCAAAAGAGAAGAAAAGAGAAATAACGTATCAAAAGACTGAGTCCCGTTAGATTCCAACACGTTTATCTATAGAGTTAATATAATATACGACGCATTCTAACGCACACATATACAAGATTGTCTAGACGCTTTCTAAACGTAGTCAAGATTGGCCACACACCGTTTACTCTTTCGTAAAATTATTCACGATATTTCGATTACCATAATTCGCCTGCTCGCGTACCATCAAATATTTGTGTGGATATAAGTAAGCCCCGCATAAAACGGCCACTTTACCATTCTAAATTTTGCTCACCATCTGCAAGTCAAAGGTGTGCTCAAAGGCTTACGACGCTCAACGCCTCGGCAAGGTGCATAAAAATGCACACGAATATTTGCATTTAAGAATCGTTCTCGATACCATCCCTCCCCACATATTTTCTGTTTCTCTCACAATAACTAATTATTTTTTTCAATAACTAAATAATTTTCAAGATAGTTGTAAATTAAACTTTTATAGAAATGTTTACGGAAATTTTCGAAAAAATTTTAAGCAATGTTTACCTTTTTCCATTTCGACAACTTCCAATATTAAATTGTATCAATAATGATACATCATGAATCCATAATTAGAAGAGAATGGTTTAATTTGTATAATTTTCCGCGAATGGCATTTTACAGAAGTGTTTATGAGTTGATTGATGTTATAATCAAAAACATGTACATTAAAATTGCATTTATGAATTTCTACAACCGCATAAATACACACAATTATGAATTGAGACATTCGATCATTTTTATTTTTACACAGAAAGGTAGGGCTTTTGCCCATAAAATTAATTTTCAAATCAAGAAATATTTAAATCTTTTTACCCTGTCGAATACTCGACACTTTTATTGTAAAAATTTCTATAAAATGTTCACGACTAAAGAGCAATTTAAAACGTATGCTCAAGTAAAATTGGAATGTAGAGAGTTAATTGCGCTTGTACTCAGTTTCATCCACAGAGGGTCGTTTCTCCACCGAATAATCCACGGTGATTCGTAATTCGTGCTTCGCGAAATTTCACCGTGTTCCACACATATGTAAATCGGGAACCGTAATACCTGGGACAGCTTACGACACCCGGTGGGCCAACCAGTTTCACTTACGCGGAACAGTGGCTGAACATCGACGTCGCCAGCATTCGCCTTTATCCGAGAATATCACGAAGAGTAGCATGCGGAATCCACGAAGAAACGAAGGAATGCAAATGCAGCTGTGAAACACAGCTACACGGTTTCGCGTGTTAGTCTCTTTGTCTCTTTCTGCCACGTGTTACATAAAAAATAGAATCCGTTGCGCTCGTCTTCTCCGAGCTTTCTTCCTTTCATTCCGTATGCCATGCTTATGGATAAATAATATGTATATTGTTTTATGCTTTATGCGTGTACATATACCGAGTGTTCTAGAATTACCACCAGTACTGCGAATATTATATAAGTCAGGAGAGAGATTTATATAGAAATCTTTACAAAAGAATTACGTTTAATTGCACTAATAATTAAAGCGACAAAGTTGAATTTATTTATCATAGAAATGCTTGATATTTTTAGGAATCTTCTTTATATTTAAACCGGTTATTATCGCGTACATAAAAATATTTTTTACATTTTACTGCTCTGCCGTCCCATCTCAAACAAAGCTAATTTCTTTAATAGCGAAAAATATGAGTTGAAAGCATACCATAGTCACACTTTAACATCCTTTCTATTATCCTCTAAAATTGTGGTCAAGCTGAAAAAAGTTATACGACAAACGCGCATGTATAAGCGCAAGCACATTTTCACAATATAGTGATCGTAAACGGATATAATAATTCAAAATCATAGGTATAAAATAATTTATAATAGACACAAGCGGGTCGGCGCACGTGACCTATTTATCGTTGCTATTACCGCGTAATCATAAGCCGCTTAATTATCCGCGTAATAGTGGTAGTCCTAGTAGCGGTAACAGTAACGGTACTAATAATAGTTACGGCGATAATGATTTTAACGATAACGAATTTAATTAATGCGAATACGAGAATACTTTATGTACTAGTGATGCGTCTCTTCATTATTATATTAACGTATGTAACAATCTTGCGTTTCTGAAAATTTACGAACGAGTACCGATACATAGTCTGACAAATAACAAGCAAAAAAGCAAGATAATTATATTCTTTTTTTCTACATAAAAATAATAAAATTTCAAAAAATATTTGAAGTAAAAAAAAAAAATAATAACAAATTCTAGATATAATTTCCAGATATAACATTTTTCTCTATAACGGTAAAGAGAAATACTAAACTTATCTCTCGTTATGCCAAAGTAGATACTCAATTATGCATTATTTTAAAACCTACGGCTCGTTATTACCGATTTACATTGTTCTCTTCGTCGTCTTAAACCTCATAAACCGCCGACAATTCTCTTCATACGTAACCCGTAAACTTAAAACGTGCAATTTGCTAGATAAAAAGTGACGCATGAAGGAGCCAAGAAATGCCGCATTTCCGCGGAATGTTTTTCGTTTTTAGAATCTTGTACCAAAGACATCACCTCGTCATTAACGCGCGAACCTTCGGCATTAACACTCCTTGCTAATGACAGTCAGCGTGCATGCGCGCTGCTAGTCGCAGTGGCAGCGGAGCGGTGTAGCGTGCGAGTCTGTATAGATGCAAGTCTGCATTCGCTGCAAGTGGGCTGCCCTGCAGGCCGCCACGGTAAGCCGATTATCCACCTAAATACGAAGCCAGAGCGATGCATGTGGCTTAAATTAATGTTGTTTCTTCCTCTCCTTAAGCTTTCTCACCGCAGTCTTTCCCACCTCCTTCCTGCCACGAACTTTTTTCCGCTCTCGTCTCATTTGGCGTATTATTATGTAGGTATTAAGTAGGCCTATCGAGGTGATACTTTTTCAGCATTAATTATTGGCACTATGTATTTTCTGTAGCAAGTATTTCTTTAGCCAAAGAGGAAGAGTCTCTGTCGATATTAAGCCGAATTTCAGACGTAATGTGTTATTGTATATTATATGCGACAAAGTTTCATTAATATAAATATCATAAAACAACTTTTTTAGTCGTTATTACGTTATACGTACAATTTCAAGGCAAAATAAAAATCAGATATACATTGTGAAATATAATTTAGATTAATATAAATAACAAAGCTTTTTTGTTTCAAGATGTATATTGCTTATTTATATACTGATAATTCAATCTGGCAAAATGGACATTGGTATATATATATATATATATATATATATATATATATAATATATAATATTTATGTATACAAAAATGTATACAAAAATATATCAATATAGTGTACAAATATATGTCTAAAATTGAATTTTAATCCTCAATTGTATACCATCAATATTATTAAATTCTGTTTGTAGTTTTGAATACGCGTAGTTTTTTCTGTATTCTGTGTATTCCGGAATATCCATCTCAATATACTAATAACCACTCTTTTTCTCTTTACTTCTCGTACTTCTTCATTCATCGATCATCCATTATCACATTTCGTGTGTTCGCATACTCACATACGTTTTCATGAAACATACATACATACATACGTACGCACACATGTTTCTCAGAGTTTGCGGAACAACACGAAATTTCTCGATGGCGGATGCGCGCGCACAGATTGTATACGTCCAACCATGTGCGGCTAATTACTTTACGCGATGGTCTAAAAAACGGGCGAAAAAGGGAGCTAAATGAAAGAGTAGCGAACAAAATAACCGAATTCGCGCTCGCCGTGAGAAATACGCTGCTTGAAGGCAGCTTTTACCACGTGAAAAAAATCGCACCTGTGTGTGCGCGTTTCGTTTTGATGCCATACTGCTTACCCAAGGCGAGGGCGCATCAAATATTATTTTTTCTTTTGCTCGTACGTTTCCACCGCGCACGCACGCACACACACACACACACACACACGCGCGCGCGCGCGCGCGCGCGTCATTGCTGGATATCCTATTAAATTATTACTTAGAGCGATGTAAATTATTATAAATTAATTCTATTATTGATTACGATTACGTTTCTATAAATCTAATAATTAACTTTCGTTTTGCAATCTGAATCTTTTCCAGCACAAGAAATTTCATTCGAATTTCTCCGAAATAAAAAAAAGCAAAGTCTCCAGTTCTTAAATATCTTGTTAAAAAACTATTTGGTAATATAATAGAGATGTTGAAAAGTAACTCTGAATTTTTCCACATTTTTTAAAAACCTATATAATAGAACAATAAGAAACAAATTCCAGATGAAGGAAATAAAGATATGATTGCTTATAGAGGGTTAAAATTTGTTAAAAAACGTTCAATAGAACTTAAGAATTTTCTATCATAAGCTGACTGATTCATATATCAAAATACTGTAGAAGAATGCATTAAAAGTACAATAGAGAATGCATTAAAAAGCGTAGTAAATAATATAGAGATTAATGCGTCGCGTTATTATCAAGCTTGGAATGTGTAATGATTAATAGGCGAGAATTTATGATTTCGTCGCGATTCGACTGCATGCAGGGCGCAATAATGACACGACGAAGAGATGAGTTACAAGATACGTCGGAAACAACCTTCGACAAAAAGTGGCTTTTGCGAGAATGCTTTTGATTTATCGTCTCGGCGACCGCAAGCGGTTTAGAAACGACAAGAAAAAGTTTCGTACGGTACACACGTACGGAGTCATCCTCGAGTTCCGTCTAATCGAAATCTATTCTGACGCCAAGCAAACAATATAAGACCTCCTCGGCTCATCGAACATATTGCAACCTCACGCTTCGGCAATACCAATGCAATAGTTCGAGTACAATGCGGAAGAACTGGGCTTCCAAGATGGACGGATTGCACGCCGGAATCACTATAAGTTTTCAGACAAGTTCACAAAGCTGAAGAAGAGACAGAAGATAAAAGAAAACATATTTATTAGGTACAGAGAAAAATATTTATGTTGTAAAGAAAAATGTAAGGTACAAGTTAAAAGAAATACTTATCATTGTGAGTCAAGTCTCTCAAAAGCAAGTTGGTACATATAAATATGAATAACAGAAAAAACATCGATAAAGTTATAAGAAACGTAATGAGTTATGCAATAATAAGGAAGAAAGAAAAAAATATTTATACAGTGCCATCTCTATAACTGATGTAGTTTATATATTCGAAAAAGTAGTTTTTCAGTTTTTTCTGCTAGATTCTAATATCATAGGGACAAAAAATACTATTTTCCGTTTCTACTTCGATACATTCCGATACATTCATATATCAGAAGTAATGCTGAACGCTTGCAAAAAGAGCAAAGGTGCAGTGAGGACAAATGATGAATCGGAATGAAAAGTTGGCCGATGCAAAGACTTACAGCGTTCAACGGTGTGCCTGACAGAAGAAGAAAAAGAAGAAGAAGAAGAAGAAGGAAAAGAAGGAAGGATGAGAAGGGAAGTCAGGTAGGAATGAAAGAGGGAGAGGAGGATTCCGATTTTTCCGCGGGCGGGATTTTGAAACCTGTTTGAGCGCTTTGAAATCTAGAGAAATAAAAGAACCGAGGCCAAAGCCGGGCGAGCACGTTTAGGGGGAGACCGGGGAAGACGAGGAGGAAGCGGAGGAAGCGGAGGAAGCGGTGGCAGTCGAAGGGACGAAGAGCCGAAGGAGGCGCACGGAATACACGAAGGATGGGCCGACAGGCCAAGAGGAGAAGTCCGGCAAAAAGTAGTTCGCCGTTCATACACGCACCGTGATTTCTCTCGTTCGTTCGTTCGTTCGTTCCTCCTATTCTTGTGTTCTTCTTGTTCCCCTTCTTTCCATCCTATTCGTTCTGTCTCTTTTATCCTCGTCCTGCGATTACCTCCTTCGACGTTCCTCCGCAAGGAATGTGCCATACTCAAGTTCGGAGCGACAGAATTATATAGCGCGCATCTGATGTATCGGATTGTCACTTACGATCTCGATCGTCCCGATTGTTTCTTCGATTGCGAATTAATTTCGAGAGCTAAGCTCCTCCTGAGAAGCCATAAACGCGCGTGGCGGCACATTGAGTGGTTAGTAATGGGTGTTAATTACGTGCAATTATATTGCGTATGTGCGCGTAGGATATATTGATCGGCGATTAGCTATTCACGGCAGATGCGCGTCTCCGTCTTTAAGCTATTAGCTGTTCCCTTATCGTCGAATATTATCATTTAGTGCGTTCTGCACAAGGAACCTGAAATTCAGAAGTTTATCTTAAAATGATAATTGCGAGAGAAACTGATTTCAAAGTTCGTAACAATATTTTTTTATAATATTATTATAGGTATCGTATAAATTGTTTAGTAAAACAATTCTTTGGACACGAAGCTAACATATAAAAAGTGAAATGAAAGAAAATTGTTTTATTAACCCTCAACTGACGCACGTCGTCAAAATGTTTATGATTCTAAAAAAAAAAGTTAATAGAAATTTCTGTAATTTCCAAATATATTCCTTTCTTCAGATATTTTTTGTTTACGACAAAAAATTATATCTCTCTACCAAATTCATTACAAATAAAAACTCCTGAAAATCCTCAACGCAGAAAATTACTTAAATTTCGAAGAAATATCTATGTCTTATTGTTATACAATGTATACTTAATTTACGTTGAAATTATTTTAATAAAATAAACAACATAGTTTTTTAAGAAATGCCCATTAAGAAATGCAATGCTTTCGATGTCGATCTCACTGTCACCGAAGGAGAGTCTTAGCTTGTTCGAAAGTAACTTAACGGCTCGCTGACAATCAAAAGCGACGCAGCCACCTGACGCACTGCGTGCACATTTCCATATTTACGCCGCTCCGTAATACTCAGTGCAACAATTACCGTCGTTGGCGATATTTTTAGACAGCCATCGACAGTCTCGTTCATAATCCAGGAAATGCGCGATGCGGCGTCTCCGGCTTTTACGCGATAAGCGACGATCTCGCCAAGTGGGTCACGAAGGATCGTTTGCGCGTAACTTGGGAGCCGCGAGCTCGTTGACCGAGGCCTTAATCGGAGACAAAGTGATCTATGAATCTAACACCCGACAGACACGCGTACTTATTTTTACTCATGAATCGGGTCGCACAGAATCGGGACGACGCGTCTCATCAGAGAAAATCAGCTAGCGGCATCCTACTGCGAATTCATTTCGCGAATGGCACGCATTTACGAATGTGAGAAATGCAATCGTGCACGCACATATTAAGTCAAATTATTTCCGATAAGACACTTATCATTGTTCATTCAGTTTGCCAAATTTAAGCAGCTGCATCGTTAAACGATTTATTTAAAACATCATGATTTGCTTTATTACAACAAGTCATTTCAATAATCATTTAATTAAATAATGCACTTGGAAAGTCATGAAAAGTATTGTTTAACGATTCGACTTGTTGCTAAATGAAAATATCATTTTCGTTTTATAATTAGCGTTCACATAATCAGCGTTATTAATTAAAATTGAAATTTTCGAAGGAGCTGTTAACATCATCCTAGAAATGTACTGTTCAAAATGAATGGTAAAGAAAGTTTGCCTTTGCTTGCCGCACCTTCGCTCTCGACTGAAAACTATGCTGAATAAATAAATGAAGCGACCGAAGCTTCGCTGTTTATCTCGTACAGAAGTTTCGTCGGACCGAGAGCATTACTTCTCCAACGTCGTACAAAAGGTTCTCGCGATGTCACCATAGAGACGGGTCGTAAGGTCGTAAAAGGTTGCGCACCAGCGATATAAAGCGTTTAATGCGCGACTCTTGAAATTCTATTTGCACCGGCGATGCCATCTCTGCGTCGGCTTTTGCGTAGAAAGTTCGTGCAGGTGTGGCAGTTTACTGTACCGAAACAATGCATCTTAGCGGCGACTCGATCTCATCTTCTCTCGCACTTCTTTTTCAATTTTTCTTTCCCACAAAAACAATAGATTTGCCTTTAAAGAAAAGATTTTCTAAGAATCGGTTGTTATTTATGGGATCCTTTCCGTAATATTTAGTTATTTCTATATGCATTTCTACATGCATGTACATATAGAATGATATGTGTAAAATTAGAGTGACCTGCATATTCAGAATTTTAATTTAATATAATTGATACAATTCTAATTCTCTATTCTAAGTTTTAAAATCTCTAGTACGTATTAAATTCTTTATAAAATTTGACTATAAAACTGTCACAAAAATTTGACTATATTATGACTGCGGTCGTCACTTCTATGGTTTCCAGTCGAGATCCTTTTTAACTAAATCTCTGGTTCTCCAACACGCAGAAAAATTCTGCGGCAAACCGCTGAAAATTATGATAAGCTTTTTTTTAACTGTGCACGTCAATTTTTCTCCAGTTTTTGGACAGATATCTCTAGCGGAAGGTCTAATCAAATTCAATGACTTTTTTAGAAGACACATTACAAGAAATGAATTTAAGCATTAAAAGATCCAGCTTCGGCCGTTATTTCTTATCTTCTATTTGTTGAGTTTTCAAATGTACGTCCAATAAAATTCTTATTGTTTATTAGGCAGTAGTTCAATTCGCCGCAGAATATCCGATTGAAGAACAATCGATTTTTAGTAAAACATTAATTATTGTGGCTAATATTTTGTCTAGCGCCTAAAAATCTGTAATTTTGAAATAAATACTACACTGTTAAATTTATAATGACAAATCATATCCAATTTGAGTTATTTTTAATCATTTCTATAAGTTGCCACTGTTTTGATCTCACTCAATAATGTCGTTAATTTAATTGAAATAATAAAATTAAATAATAAAAAATATATTAAATGTGAGTAAAAAAAATTATGTTTTTAACTTAAGTTTATTATTTTATTAACAGTAAGTGCATACGTTAATATTGTTTACTTTGAAATTAACCACAGAAATGGATTAATTTATATTTTGACATACATGGAAATTAAAAAAAAAATTATTTAACTCAAAAGATTGGATTGTCATTACTCCTTTGATATCTAAGTGTAAATATTTTAAATCATACGTTACGAAATTAGTAAGATTGCACTCAGAGAAAAAAATAGCAGCAATTATAAAAGTGACAGCTATACAAATTTTACATGTAGAATTAATGTATAGTTGAATAAACTATTTTATATTTATTCCAAATTAAATGATTTGTATAATTATGTATGCTACTCTATTTATTAAATTTGTGTATAGTTATTTATAATTGCCATCACTTTTCTCTATTCTCTAGCATACGCTTTTCTCTAAATGTGCGAGCAAGTAGAATTATACACAAGTAAGATTAAGATTTGTTTAATATAACACATCACAAATAGCCGATGAAATTCGCAAAATCTTTGCTAAAATTTTAACGAAATTTGAAAATTTTTGATTACGTCGTATCGCTACGTTTTAACGTTAATTAGACTGAATGGACTTCGTTTTATGCAACTTGAGGGATTAAGGATTCCCGAAGGGATATTTTGAAATTGCGCAGTTTAGTGGGACTAGTGTAATGAAGAGTGCAGCCTCTCCCGCGGGGCACATTGGCGAATAAATATCCACTGCAAAACAAGTCGCGATATTTCCGCGGTATATTTTTACGAGAGATTTTTTTTTAAAGGTGCCAAATAATTCCGCTGTCGCACACTGTGTGTGCCATTTCGGTCGATAAAAAGTATAACAGCGATAAAAATTATTACAGCGCGGTCAAACGTTGTTTCTGCGACGTGATCAATTATCGTCAGCTCTTTCGCGCCGCTAACTGTATTATGTATGTGCGACGTATTGAATTACCAAAAAATGGTGAAAAATGTACGCCATGTGGACAGCGAGATGGAAAAATTTACCGTGAAATATACGAATAATGCGCACAACATGCGAAATGATGTGTGTGTGTGTGTGTGTGTGTGTGTGTGTGTGTGTGTGTGTGTGTGTATGTATAACATGCTCGTCGGAACGCATCCGATAAACTTTTTGCACCTATGCACGCGTTTTGCGCGCGCTTTTATCAGTAACTCATCGTCACCATGTTTTACACATGCATTCGCTAATTGATTCAAATTGACTCGTTTTCAGTCAACTACAGTTGGCGCGGAGCTACACAACAAATGTATACATGTACAAAAATATAGCAATATACTAATATAAAAAATATATATATATATATATATATGCATATAAATCGTCGACACGGGCACATATATTTATCGAGTTATTATATTAGATTAATGCCAGAACTGCCAGACCGTCAAATTACTGATATTGACAAATATGAAATGTTGTTTTTTCGTTAAAATATCCTCGTTTCTTTTCGAAAAATTACATATGTAGACAGACAAATTTTTTTATATCTATACTGAAAAATAATTTTTAGTTAAATTTTGATAAAGTCAGATATTCTCGAAATTTGTTAAATACGTTTTAATTATTTTATACATTCTAAATAACTTCTTTTGCAAACAGCTATAAATATGTAACTTTTTTCTGTCAATGTAATGACGTACATATTTCATAGATATATGTATTAAAATTTCGAAAGATACGTTGCATGTATGTGTTAAAGCATTTATCAATTTTTATTATGCATTTTCATTTCAAAGTTCTTTTAGATTGATCAAAAAGAACAAATTATAATAATATATCCATACCGTATATAAGCATCGAGAGAAAGATAAGCAGAGAGAAAAAAAGAGAATTGATTTTAGCTGCAGCATTCATAAATTAATTTTGTTCCCATTTTCCTGTATCCATAATTTAATCAAACTTTAATCAAGCAGAAACTTTTGCGATAAAAATTGTTGTAGGACCAATATTAAATTTCATAAAATCGGAGTATCATTCATTTATATATCCGGCTAAATGAGCAAGTAGGTCGATAACATGTTGGAAACAAACGCAAATTTTCGTATAAAGTATTTGTTTTTACCGGACTTAAACCAAGATTGCATTTATTCGATATATTTTGATAAACCTTCATGTAATACACGGAAAAATGAAAAAAGCTTCGAATGTATTTTATTAATTAAACTTTTCCATCCTAAAAAAAAACTTTTTTCAACTCAGAATCCCTCCTTGCTGCCTCTTTTGCAATTAAATGATAATTTATCGCAATTATAATTACAAACAATTATGCGTTTATAATGCGTATTCCATGAAAATGGAAGCATTTCCCGGTCTCCGTCTATCTCGTTTGGGACAAGAAGGGATGACGGTGAGGGACAATATCAAAACGACCAAGAGGATGGAGTGTCACGAGGGTAGGAAGATCGAAGGCCTCCTGATCGCTTGCGAGTGGAAGCAACCAGAAGCGGATATTAAGGTCTCACAGAAACAGGTTCACGATCTGGTCGATGAAATTGGAATCCCAACGGTATGGCTCTCTCGTCGAGTCTTATCACGGTAATATACGCGATCGCGCCGGACAGAAGAGCAAAGTAAAGAAGGAACGCCTCGTCGTAAATATCACAGTAACGAATCGAGAACTGCCAGGCTCTCGGGACGATCGTTGCGTTACCGACGTTATGATCGACATCGATCTTCCTACGACTTATTTCCACTTATGGGTTATATAAAGAGTTGGACGGCAAAGTGATGTACGTCACTTCTTATAAGAAAAAGAGTTAAGTATGTTATAACACTATACTTGCAGTAGCTTCATGTGTAAATATCTCAGAAGAAAAAAAATCATAAACTTCTACTATGTTTTTTATAACATTCTTCATTCGTAATGATAACGTATTATTTAATTCGATTGTAATTTTTCTCTTTGTATATAATGCGTTCTTAACATCAGTCCGTGAATTAAATCTCTATCATCATTATCTATGTGAATCTAGTAAAATATTTTAGCATAAAATTTGTGTACTAAATTCGAAAATCAAATTCATTCGTTGTATGTAAAGAATTTTGACAAAATCACAATTTATATTTAAATATAAAGTCTTTAATATTTTGAATGTACTTTTTGTTATATAATAAAAATAGTTAAATTTAATACCTCAACGGATTAACACGGATTGAATAAAACAAATATAAAATGTTGAAAGTAAATAATACTATGTCCATATAATTGACAAATCATTAATTTCCAATATAATTTGATGATAGATATTCTAACCAATAAATACTGTCACGAATGGAAATGTTAATATTATATTCATCTTTGTGATTTTACTCTTACAAAATAATATCGCATAAATATATGTGTGTGTGTGTGTGTGTGTGTGTGTGTGTGTGTGTGTGTGTGTGTGTGTGTGTGTGTGTGTGTGTGTGTGTGTGTGTGTGTATAGTTCAATACCAAAAAATCGATACTTGGGAATTTTTTTATCTCGATTTTGGATTTAGCCTGATATCAATGTCCTAAAAACGTTAAAATGTCTGATGCAATAAATTTATTGCTAATATAAGCTGTGTAATTTTTCCTGTTCCTTTACAAATCGATTAATACATCAACTTAGGATAATCCTTTTCTAATAGAAATATCAGAAAGCGCTATCGCTGATATATTCGAAAATTATCGCGGCCATGTTTCACTCAGGTCCACCAAGTAAAACAAATGCCCCCACTTAACAAGAGAAAATTTCATGCTAGGGTTGGCTCTACGTGCGACAATTTCACCCCTGAAGACGATTTCTTTCTGTGCGTGAAAGATGAAACTGCCAACGTTGGCCCGCAAAAATGTCGAGCGTACGTCGCCATTAATTTTCTCTGCCGCCGTACATCGCGCTGGTCGCTCGGATGCTCTCTTTTCAGCTCTGGCATTCTTTCTCTGCTCCTCTCCTCCGCTTTAAGATCCGACTGCCGGCCGTGTTGCTTTAGGTCAGTGCCGTCTTTCCATTGCCACCGCCCTTCCTCTCTCTTCCTTCTCAAATCCGACTATCTTGCTCCATTCCTCCGAAGAGAAGAAACGAAGGAAAGAGGATAGGTAGGTAGATAGGTAGGTAGGTAGGTAGGTAGGTAGGTAGGTAAGTAGATAGGTAGATAGGTAGGTAGAGCGAAAGGGCTAAGGCAGAGGGAATGTACGAAGAAGAGAAAAGGAAAAAGAAAGAGAGAGAGAGAGAGAGATAGAGAGAGAGAGAGAGAGACTTTAACGAGCGGTTTAAGGAGGGATAAGAAAACCGCCGGTTGGTCCTTGGTTCGTCCCGGAGAGTTCTTTGACTCTTGCACGACTTTTTGGGCCAACCAGCCCTTCTGTCTACCAGCCCTTCTGTCTATCAACGATCTCTCTCATACCACTCCGACTGTTCTTCATCAAATTCACCTCCTTCGTCTACTTCACCGCAGTTCCTACTGTCTCTCGACCGGTTTCAACTTTTGCTAAATTGTCTTTTTTTTTCATTTAATTAAAGGATAAATAAAAGTTTCAGCTTTCGTTATCCTGTTCCATTTATATCAACGCATATGTAGATCTCGTTCTTGTTCTATTTTTCTTATAATTCTTGAATTAGATTGTATTTTTCACTTTTTCTCAAATGTTTATACGTTCGCAATAATATGTCTGCATAAATATATAATGTGTAAATGTATCCACAGAATTTCATTCCACAATATTAAGCTTGGATTTGCTAAGCCGAAATGACTATGCGGATCAGTCATCCCTACGAGAACCATCCTCAGAGGATCACCCATCTGGCGCCCTCTCTTGCTCAGAGTGTCTCTCGAAGAGCGAGAGGTACGACAAGGCATCCTCTCTTCGTCCCTCCCCGTGTCCCTTCCTGCCACATCGCGCCCTTCTCGCCACCCTGTGTCGCGCACCGCCGATCGTACGCCCGATTGGGTTCGAGTAATTCGCCGGAGAGCCAAGGGATAACGGCGAGATAAGCTACGTAGCGTCCAGACGTGCTTCCAATATCTCTCTCTTTCTTGACGTCGCTTAAAATTTTGCCAACCAGCGCGACGCTTCGAGATTAAAGATTAGACCATCGATATGTCGATACTAGAAAGTCAGATAACACAAATCTCTCTTAGAGGAACATTGCATGGCGTGTAAAAGAGGTTCTCTTCTTCTTCAATCTTTCAAACATTGCTTTAACTTTTGTTTCTAAACGGTGTTGCCTTTATGATTTTGTACACACTCTAAAAAGTATAAGTGTGGATTTAACACAGTTTACAATTCTCATTGTGTTGGTGTTAATTATTAATAACCATATTTTTTAGAGTGTACAAAACCGTATCGTTATCAAATCATAACACTGTGCAGTTTAAAAAGTTAAAGCGATATTTGAAAGATCAGAACCTCTTTTACTTTGCCAATGTTCCTATAAAAATTTGTTTTAATGTTAATATTAATACTAACAGAGATTTAAAATTTTTAATGTTTATATCAACACTGTCATGGATTTAAACCCCCTGCAATATTAAATCCACACCTATATTTTTAGAGTATATTAATACTTTTATAAATACTTATGAATAATTTAAAAATATCTATCATGGCACAGATATCACGCAAGTAATACTTAAATGGGTAAAAACGAGATATACATTTTTATAATAACCAGCTCTATTCCTGAAGCTGCAAGGAAGGGTATTGTACCTTCGGGGATTTCGCAGATTTGGGGATTATACGTGCCTAGAATTTACATTTGGTTATGCGATCGCTTTCTCGCTGACCACGCAAAAGCAAAGCCGTTTTGTAAGGATTATGTTTCTAGAAAAGTCCGAGCGATTAAACATATATGAACGCCGTGAGATAAACGGCGATGTTAATCCACGTTAATACGGCGGGATTTTGGAATGTAACGTACAACAAATAAGAGTATTATCGCTCTCTTTATACACAAAATTTCTTTTTCCAACCGTTGAATGGTAGCGTCTGCTAAAAATAAGAAATTTCATGAGAACAGTGAATTATCGATTATATGTCAAATGCAATTTCACCTTACTAGTATCTTTTCGTAAGCCATAAGTACGTTTTCTGTGAAATTATTTAGAGAAAATTTGCGAGCAATCCAGTTTCCAATGAAGACTACCCTTCATGTAGAAATTTACATCTTTGTATTTAATCGAAATATGAAATTAAAAAGATACAAATATTAATCTAGCTGTTTCCTAGTAAAAATAAGGAAAGCGGAATTAAAAATATCAATCTCCAAGCTTTTCATAAATAAACTATTGAAATCGTTCACCGTTACAAATTCTGGAATTGCATTAGTCATGGAAATATAACATAAAATAAAAATTACATTCAAAATAAATAAAATCGACAAGAAAATTAACGAATAAAAAAATCTCTATGCACCAAGAATTTCTTTATGATTTTCTACATGATGCGATTTGTAATCATAATAGAAGCAGAATAGTATGTATGATACTTGTATGATATCTCTTAGTCTTCTACGTGTTATCTCTTTTTCGAGTAGCATGATATTTAAATATTAAAACAAAGGTAACGAATCATCTTTCGAATTTAAAAATTAATAAAATTATTTAAACTTATATAATAGATTAAATTATATTAATCATAATAAATAAATATATTGTAATATATCGTACATCTAGAATAAATAAAATTGTTTGAAATTTAAAAATGTATTAAATTTAGAATAATTGTCACGGGCATAATAAATAAATATTGCATCTTTCATGAAATGTGTCGCACTGCCATCAATTTTACATTTTATATTTTCAAGGAATAATAAGTTTTACTTTAATATTAACATTCTTTATCATAATGTAATACTGCGGTAATGGTGATAATATATTTAGATACTGAATATGATAATACACACATGTACATATATACATATGCATTAATGTACTTCATATTCAATATTCTAAGGAAGTTCCGATTTTATAATTTCAGCAAAAGAAGAGAATATACATCAAGGAAAAAATAGAATTATCTAGTTATTGCACCAAGGAGCCGTTAATCGCACGCACGTATATGAAAAACATGAATCATTTATTCTGATTGCAACTAGCAGCTGTTTTTCCCTATTACTTATTTTTCGAGCTTTACAGCAACAATCCGGCGTGACGCGATATTAGCTTTCTTCTCTCGATCCGGCTCTTTAGCGGTTGCAACTCGCTAAGCCCAATTTGGTGGCGCATCTCTCGTCCCTTCAGTGGACGCTTACTCACCAAGTGTGTGAGTCTCTCTACGTGAATCTCTCTTCCATTACACGACGTCGAAACTGCGCTAAATTACAGCTTCGAAACCGAAGAGCCGTACCACCGAGTGAACGATCGAGGTGTAGTCGAGAGAAAAAGAAAAGATTTGAAGAGATCCTTTGCGCCATCGGCGTTGGCGCATCTGCCGTAGGTACTCCGGGACTTAAAGTTAGCGCAAGCAATCGTCGAACATGTGGTCGATTAGAGGCTAGTTGAGAATTAGAGTACTTATATATACTCTCCGGCAAAGGTTAAGATGAGATAAAAGGGCATTTTGATAAAAGAATTCTCTTTTTTAGACCAAAATTGAAAATATTAAAGGAAGTAAAATCATATATCGGTTACTCATTTCATAAACGTATACCGTTTTGTATGTAAATTTGTATAGATAAAAATATCTAGCTGAGTATATGTAATTGAATATTCACACGCGAAAGTATACACAAAAATCAGATGGATATCTCTATTGATTACAAACATGATCAAACGTCATTGGAAACAAATTTTCGACATTGTTCGGCGGATTCATTATCCACGAAGTTGCGTCTCGACAACAACTGCTACCCGACGGTGGTGGTTGAAGGCGTTGATAGTTGCGGTTGATGACTAGAATAGCGCATACTGGTAGCAGCTGTCATTACCCAGAGGCAAGCTTGCTCGTGACTAATCCTGCATGCCGATTCACCGTAACCTAGCCTACGAACCTGCCTCTATACATACATACATGTACATACACACGATTAACGTGCTAGGTTACCCTAGGTTGTCATCCTGCCGCAAGGAAACTAAATCGATAACGCGCGTGCTACACGTGAGCGACCCAGTAACGCGGCATCCGCTTTGTTTCCATCTCTTCGGTAAACAATCAAAATATTCTGAATATTCTTTAAAAAAAAAACCATTTACGTGAATTTTGTAAAAACTGTATGTTGTTTCCAATTATATAATTCCGAAATAACGATTATTTTGCCTTATTCACTGTTAAATTTTCATAATGACAAATTATACCCAATTTTAGTTAATTTTAATCATTTCTGTGAGTCGCCACTGCTTTTACTTAATATGTTAATTCAACTAACAATGGAGTTAGACAACTCAAAAAAATGTATTAAATTTGAGACAAATTAATTATTTACTAAGTGCATATATCAATACGAATGTTGTTTACTTTGAAACTAATCGAATGATAATTCGATACAGAAATAGATCAAGTTGATCAAGATTTTGGCAAACATGAAAGTTAAAAATAACAAAATGCTATGTAACTCAAAGGATTGGATTATCATTGTTAATCCTTTAATATTTAACAATTCGCCAGCTTCTGTTTGGAAATTACTTCGAAATTAATTGATACTCGAAATTTCTCATGTATTTTAAGATACGAAAAAAGTTTAAAATAAGAAGCAATGTTTCGATACATAAATTAAAATGACTCAATCAGTATTTAACTTAATAAATAGAGTTAACAGATTAATTTCTTCAAGTTTATCCATTAATATCTTTTCCTTTTAAAACATAAATTTTCTATATATAAATAAATTAAATTAATCAAGATCAAATTTAAATAGAAATTCAATGTATAGTCGCGATTTGAGCAGTATCCACGTCAATTACAGATGACTAAACGCGAGATAATGTTCGAGAGACTAGAGTGTTTGAGGGACGCCTAATTTGCATAGCGGCTTTGCAAGTAGGATCGAAGGATTCGTCGAGCGATGCTTTTTTGGCACACGTCGCGTAACATTATATAATTCAACCGGAAAATTCAACGGACGCTCGCTTCGAGTTTCAATGTATTTTCCTTTCCCTCATTTACTTGGGTAACATTTCTACTGCGAATCCGTCTTCTCTTGCTCCTCCCTCTCCCTCTCCCTCTCCCTCTCCCTCTCCTCTCCGCCCTTGGTTGAGATATTTCCAGCGCGTAATGTAATCCGCTTTACCTCGACTGTGCGCGCGGTTGACATATTTTTTCTCCCTTCGTCGTCTAAAGTACGTATGCTGCCATACAATGTTCTAAGGAGTCTTTCCCGCTTTTTCTTTCCGCCCGGTAATACCGTCCCGGCGAATGTAACGCAATATTTTCATTGCACTCTTTGCTCGCGGCTACGGAAATGAATATCGTCTCTTTGCCGATATTAAAGTCAAATCAGCGGGAAAACGTCGGGCTAATATTACCATTTCCAACGAGCCGTTTGATGCGAAAGAAAAAAAGCCGTCCTGGCGGTGCGATGAGCTTTACCTTCTCCGGATGTTTCTGCGGATACGCTGATTCGTCCCAGCTCTCCTTCGTTCTATCTCGCACGATGTGACATCGCAGAGAAATTAGATTTCGATTTTGTACGAATAACGAAAATTAATCACATTGGAGCCTCGATCAAGCATTTCTACATTATTTTGTTATCAAAGAATTCAATATTGTCAAAGCAGCTGTATGTAATATGATTTAGACTAATATGATCCACTTGATGCTACGAATATTTCGAAGTATTTTTTGTTGGTCAGTCAGTGAACTTTTTCTTCTGATTAGTCAGTCGAATGCTTCGAAGCGTTTGTAGCATCAAATGGACCGCACTTTTATGAGAGTAACTTATCCCTGAGAAAATAACGTTTTTCTATGTATGGCCCGTTTATTGTTTGGCTAGAATACGATACGTGTATCGCTCAATTCCGACCGTGTAAGAATGGCTTTACGCACGACGGAAAGGCGAAACTCTTCGGCGATTCTCTCCTCTCCGGTGCATCGGAGCCTCGCCGCGCATAATTGTGTACCTTGCGCTCTTCGATCAACGTCCGGTAACGAGTTGACATACCGCGCAAAAACGCGGATCGATAGCGTGTGAATTACGGCCGTGTGTCCATCCGTGTGTCCATGTCGTTACGATCGCGTGTATACGTGCGTATACGTGCGTATACGTGTGTAGTAACACACAGACGAGCACCACCCGCTGTAGGTGGTCGCCACCGGGTACACGAGAGCGAGCACGCGACTGAATTTCGCGGAGCGATAAGCTTTCGGCGAAGAGGACATTTTAGTTGGCGGCAAGCTGGCAAGTTCCTCGAATGGACTCTCAGAAATTAATTTTATTTTTGTACTTCCTGTACGCCCGCGCCGCCATGCGACATTCGCAGAGGAATCATCAAAATCTGAGTACTTTGCGATCTAAAATAAAAGCATTCTATTCTTCTATCTACTTTCATAAAAAAGAACGTTCTCTCTTTTTAATTAAAAAAAAAAAAAAATCTCCAATTCTGCGATCATATTTTTATTCTTTTCGTAGTCTTTCTGTAATCTAACAATAAATCTTTTTTTATTCAACTCAAGTTTTTTTACTGTTCTATAAAGCTTTCAAAAAAATGTGGAAAAATTCAGAGTTTTACTTTTCAACAGTTTAATTACATTACCAAATAGTTTTTTTAACTGAAATTAAAGCCTGTATGTAATAAAAATTGAAATATGAGCAAAAATGAGAATAAAATTTGAAAGGGAAATTTCGTTTCGTACCAAAAAAAAAACCCAGATTGCAGATGAACGGTTAAACATAGCCTTCTGTTTTAATCTTGTAATCTAACATTAAATAGTCCTCATGCAAATAGGACATCATCGCCGACGCGCCGGAAACATGCCGCATATTTACATCGGAACTAATTCGCATTATACGGAAATCTGTCGTCGAACCTTATGATACTATTTTTTATCTTGCCGGCACTTTGCATCACACCGCTTCGACCGTTGTTTACGTAATAAACATTCTTCTTCGTGATAAAGAGCGCGCTTAGGCGGGCGGAAGAGGTTTCTTTCAGAGCGTTTCTTCGGAGAACACGTGGTTTCGAGGTGGGAAGGTACTTTGTCTTTGCACCATCGCGCGTGCAGTGTTGGATGCTACGGCGTGAAGATCTTTTTTTTTTATAAATCGCTTTTATAGCATGCTATCAGGTCGCTGTATAAATAATATCCATTTATCCCCCGCAACGCTAATATTTACAGCGAGTTTATTTACACCTTTTTTCGCTTAAGCACCTATAATGCTACTAATAACCAGATAGGGTATAACCTACTAATTATCCAATATTTTTTAATAATACTTTTTGCATTATTCAATCATATAATGTATTATCTATGAGGCTTGTTAAATTAAATTCGTTACAAAACCCTGGTTGTTATATTCTCAGGAATAAATTTTATAAACTATATACGATTTTTCTATAAGCAACTTGTACAACAAGTTTAACTTTGTTCGTTAAATCGTTTTATAGGACTGCAACCTTCGGTATCAGCGAGACGGTTTCGATTATGAAAGGACAAATAATGTAACCAATAAAACAATGAGCAAAGAGCAAGGTTGTATCAATTGTATCAAATACTTTCCTCCACGTGCGACCAAAAGACGATGCATAATTCGTGCACTCGTATCTTTATCTCATTATCTTATAGTTCCCGTCACTCTCACCAAGATGGAGAAAAGTAAAAACGTCTTTTTCAAGAAAAGAAAGAAAAGATGATTGTCGCTCTCCTGTAACGTCTTTTTCCAATAAATTTCATGTTTGCGAGCAAAAGCAAATTCAAAAAATACAATCTATTTCAATTAAAAATTGAATCTGCATATTCCGGAATAATACATGTATCTTCATATTCAACACTCACTACCAAATTCTTTGATAGTGTATTATCATCAATATGTAATACTGACAAAAATTAACAGAAATTTCCAGCTGCATAAGTAACGCAGTTTAAATCTATCATGCTGCTTGCGTAAAAATAATTTTAATTAATGCCACGTTCTAAGAATTAAAAACGTCCAAGTGTCTTCCCAAAGATATTACCTAAAATTTCTTTCAAATGTTAAAATCAACGAATTATTAGACATTTAAAATTTCGTTTAATTTTGTTTAAGGTTCCCTTAATATTTGATGCTCTAGTTACATTAATTCACATTTTCTTCGTCGTACGGCAGTGTTGCGAAAGATAATCGATCTCGAAATACGAAACCGCACGAGTAAGGTAGCGGCTAACTATATGTACGCTATAAGTTAATTCCTAGTTTTATAAGAAATTCTCTTTTCGTTGTGTCACTCGCGGCGTGGAAGGTTAAGCTGTTGCACGGCGGATTATCGATCCGCGGCGGAAAAAAGGCTGTTGCAATGCGTCCTATTTTAGGCTGCGAGCGAACAAGGCTTCGCGTCGCGTTGTTCGGTTGATTCTCTTCTCGTTGCAATCGGCTACACCTCACTCAACTTTTTGTGCAATGCGTTTCAATGGCCAATCACTGACAAATGCTACCAAATATGCCCGTTACATAGTGTGTACAATATACCCGTACATCCATTTAAAATAATTTGTTAAAAAATATTGTCGAAACAGAAAAAATATGGACCGAATAAACGATGATAAAAAGTATACACAAGTAGTATTTGCTATTGTTTGATTGTTTCTCTTATGATTTGTATTTCAACTTACAGAAAATGTTCCGTAAGATAAGAAATTAAACGTTCGAGCATTTAATTTCTAATAGCAACGACTTTTGTAATTAACAAGATGTAATTATAATTAACTTTAATAACAATTAAAATTGAATTTTTCTATATAATAAGATTTGTACAACTTACATTCGATCTTTTCCTTGCACTCTACTATATTTTCTTATATACTTTCTGAATCTTTTAGCATGAATTGTCACTCTAAAGTGAAATCTCTCACTTTGAAAATTAAGCCACTCTTTTTCTAGACTGGCTCCAATTTTCACTCTTATTTAAAGAGAGATTCCACTCCAAAGAGAGCATATTTTGATACTCTAATCTCTCTTCATTTTTCTTTTTTACATTTTTTCAAATATTTTATTTACATTAATACACATTTTATTAATACACAACATTAAAATGAATACACAAATTATTTTAACGCCTCGCCAAAATGTCATGTCGAAATCCAAAATAAAGTCATAACGTCAAAATTTCATGTCGATGAAATCGCGGCTAAAAAGTAATCGTATTTTTTCTGCGGGATACTAGAACAATAATGAACTGATTTTGCGATATTAACTCGGGAGCAGAACGGCAACGTTAGCCGGGGAGTGCGGCATGCGAAACGACTCGCATAACATCATCATCCCGCACGCATACCCGTATATACCGCACGCTTTGACAAAACTTTCGCCGCGCAAAATCTCGCATTTCTCCCTCTTTCTCTTCCTCACTCGGGCATCATTGCGGTTCCCCTTCACGTCGTGGATGTTCGGTCTGACACGACCTACCCCAAAATCGCCCGTTAGGCCTTCACAGGCGGCCTGACGCGCCACGCGCGCAATTTCGTCCATGGACGAAACTTTCGCTTGTACCACATCCGGCCCGAACCTTCCTTACGAGGTACGACGTTGCGTGGCCACCTCTGGCATAATAATTGTCCGACGCGTAATATGGTACAGTCCCGACAACGAGTACTCGTTCTCTGTGCGTGATGAAAATCGACTCGCGAGGAAGTATTAAATTTCGGATGACTGAAATTTTACAGCGCGTACATTCGGTTTATGCAATTTCTGTTCAAGGCAATTAAAAATAAATTTTGTCCTTAACTATCATTAAAAATTTATTCGCATTCACACAAAGCCGAATTGAGAGACACTCAATTATCAAATGTAAAATACGAAATATTAAATGAGGAAATTATGTTTAATGATAATTTTTTGTACCTAGATGTGTTTCCTAATTAAACACACATCTCATTGAAATTGGTTTCAATTGCATTCGATCAATGTGAAGAATGCATGAATAAAAAAATTATTAAATTTCAAAAGCTATGTGTCAATTTGCTTTTCATCTCCCAACATTAAAAACGCAAAAAAAAAGGACATATTATGTTAAAGCATATGCTAAATAAAAAAATATTTACACGAGCAGGCTAAAAATATTACGTCAAAATCTATTATGAAATATAATTTTTTATATTTTCTACCATTTTAATTGCCAAACCGATAAAAGAGCGTACTTTTAAAATTTATTCAGTTTTTTTTTATATTTTTCACACTTTATATTTTGCAGTATACAGATACTAAATTATTTTAATTAAATGTATAAAATGTGAAAAAATGTAAGTACATCAATACGTCCAATTTGAAACATATATTACGACATTGCATTGTTAATACGAGGAAAAAAGTGTAATACAGATATCGTTTTTCTATTAACAAAATTTGAATATTTTGCACATCGATACTTTTAATTACGGAGTGATGTAACGTAAATATAAATTTACATTTCGATATATTGACGTACAAAGATATTGAACTGATGTTGGCACAACTCCTTGTAAGTTAATATTGACATAATTTGGCTTAATGCAAAACCTAGACGCCGCGTAACAGTTGGTATTTGCTTTTCTTCCATATGTATTTACCATATTCCAGGTTGATTTTATCGCTTTGCCGTGAAAAAATGTCGACAAAATTGATGGAAGAATCACGCCTAAGCTTTTCGTTAGACCGAGAGAGAGAGATACGAGAAATAATTTAAATATATTGAGTTTAATATTTATTTAAATCCTCACATGTGTGTTTTACGCAATATGGAGATCTGTGCATACTAATTTGCAGCAAGTTGAAATTGAGATCAGTGTTATCACAATTAATTGCAAAAAATCAATGGTTCATCAGAAAATATATCTGAAAATTTTAGTATAGAGAATTTATTTTTTCCAATACTTTGAAAACAAATATTTAGAAATAATATTTTTCCCAAAAATAGTTTAAAATCAAAAGTCATATATGCCAAGATATATCTGATTAAATCAAGATTTTAATTATACATTTTTCAATACGATCCATAATTATTTATTACAGTAATTATAAACTTTCGGGAAAGAGAAATTATAAATTCACGACACAAATTTATATCTTCAGTACTCAAGATCTTAAAAACATCGTCTAGAAATGGGTCTCTTTCTATTAGTTAAAATTAATTGAGACTTAAGTGATTCTCTGAGAATCAGTTAAACCACCGTTAACGTTAACCGACACCACAGAGAACAGTTCTTATCGGTAAATCCGTCGCTGTTTGCTGATGAATAGCCGTGAATGTTTCAGTTTGCAATTTCGAGGAGAATCATCGCGTGCGGAGGAGCTTGCAAGTAATCGGGAATCGAGACGCAGAACGTGCGTTCGTGCGTGGGATCGTTGGATAATGCGCGGCTATTTCACGCCGATGCTATCACAACATTTTTATGACGCGATACAGTAACGCGTTACGGTATTACGCTTGCATTACCGATAATTATCGTTAACGTTATTTTGCGTAATGCTCGCACTCGCGATACGCGCTCTGTAAAAGAAAGAAAGGAAAAGAGAAAAAAAAATTTCATTTACATGTACATACGTAAAACTGTAAAACTTCAAACCGTAGACATTAATATGAATTTACTATATACATGATTCGTTCGTAATCTTTTGAAACACTTAATGAAAAAAATGTTTGCTCATAAAAATCTTACTTGATTCTCTTAGATTTCTTATTTTCATAAAATAACGATCGTCGTCTCACGATTTTATTAGGGAATTGATTGCATCCCTATCAAAAATTTGTCATGTCTACAAATCTTGCAAATTGGTGCTATCCTAAAAATCTATTAAACTACTCTGTCATTTTTTTTTTCTAAAAATGTTTACCGTCAAAACATTGAAATTCCAGCAACGTGAGTATTGGAAATATCGACGAACCATTCGATATCGTCAAATAATCGGTATTGCTCGTGTCGCGTCCAGCGATGGGCCGATTGCCGAAATCCGACGCTTTTCGACACGTTTTATTCACAGCATGAGTTTTTAGCCCGTACGTATGTACACAAGGTCATTGACGCGGTACACTTTTATCGTTAAGTATGGTCGACGATGAGTGGTTTACACGCGGTTGGTTGGATCTCGTTGTATTTTTCCTTTTTTTTTTTCATTCCTCCGCTTCGCACGTATATCCTGTGTCGGAATTGAAACGACCGAACTATAACCGGAATAATTCCACGCAACTCATTGCATATTAAAATAAGTTCTTCGGTGACGTCTCTCCGAGACGCTAATATATAATGATATATGATGTGATGAAGACTTGTAAATAATTATTACAATTAATAGACATAATTATTGCATTACCTATATAAAGATTTCTCTTTGAGTACTTAAATATTAGATATAAGTCGGTTTTACAAAAATCAATTACATATTTATTAATTAATAATCGATGCTTATAACATTGTTAAATTCATTGAAAACTGAATTTTTTATCTATCTTATTATTTCTTTAAATCAGACAATTAAGTATATTGTTACAATTAAACAAGTCGCGGTCATATTATCAATTAATGTAAAGAGAGAAATAAAATTTATTTTAAAAAATTGCTATAAAAACTAAATGCTGTTCGAGCGGAACACTTTGCGTAGAATTAACGAAAAAGTGCAATTATCAAAATTCTTAAATTAAATAAAAAATTTACTATTCAAAAAACTGAGTTAAAAATACAAAATAAATGGAAAATTTTATCATACATAAGAACAAAATTGATCGAGAACTTAGCTCATGAATCGCCAGGTGCTTGCTTTGAATCAATTTTTTGTATCAATCAACGATAATTGAGATGCTATCAGAGCAAAATGAGTTGACCAATCTCAGCGCTCGCTTTCGAGGATCGACGATGCTCATTCATATTCGGTGAGTGACCCGCAATCGCTGGTCTCAACGACCAGCAACACCAAACATTTATGTGCTTACTGTCCGGCCTGAAAATATCGTACTCGAAGTGCACACAAGGACCCAGACCCTCCTCCAACGACAACATTCGATATCCGCGTTATGCTTTTGCGTTTTAAACTTTTATTAACTGTCGCGCGCTCGCAATTATATGTATACACACTGTGTAAGGGCAAAGTCTTCGCAATAACGCGCAATAATGTGGAAAAAAAATCAAAGATTCTTTAATAAATTTCACTTCAGCAAAAATAGTACGTATGACGGATTTATCAAAATTACATTGTATTAAAAATTAAGAGAGTATTAGTACCATACATAAATAGATATTTAAAAATTTAATTCGATTGATTTTAATTTAATTTTAGTTCAATAAAGTTTCTAAATAAGATTTCATTATAAATTATATTTGAAAAGGTATATAATGGAGTATTAAACGTTAAAAAGCTATGACCAATAATTCTCCAAATTTTGTTAAAGAAGATTCAATTTAAAATTTGCGAGAAATTTTCTCTTTAAAGAGAAATTTAAATTTGGTCTATGAAATAATTCTATATATGTATAACGAATCTAATTTATTTTCGACTTCAGAGAAAAATAGATGAGAGATATGTTATACGAATATCGCTAAATAAGACACTAGTTCGATAAGGAGAGTTATAACGATAGCTCTCGGCATTCAGTTTCATTCAATAATGTAGGTACTGCACAAGTTGCACAATTGCGAAAATATTTCGTAAAAAGCATTGTGTGAAAATAAAACTTTTCTCGATATACCTATACTTTATAGACTCGGTCTTTATACGGAAGCTTTTATATTGACAATTATGATACATCTGCAGTAATTAATGTAGATCAAAAAACATTTCTACATAGCGTTTTATCATTTAGTTATAATCGAATTGCGTCAGAATGTTATATTGAATATAAAAAACATTTTATTAAATATTTCATGAAAGCAACGATGCTTTTTATTAAGTCGCATGAAAGAGAAAAAATAGCGCTCGTAACGTTTTTTCAGGACTCCCTTTGGAACGTTGAGAATTTTGAAAATCACGAACAAACAGGATACAATTACGAAAAAAAATTCGCGGAACGAATTCCTATCAATTGCATTAATTTACCTATTCTTTTCAGGGATCGATCAGGGAACGATCGCGAATATTTCGCTGCATTGCGCATTGCGACGCATCGAATGTATCGCATGTGCATCGCAAAGAATTAATCAAGTACACCGGCTAAAAGACCGGTGCACCTGCTATTTCGATGTACATCGTATAGTATATACGATTCCGATCGACACGATTATTACAACCAGCAAGAAGGCAATCGACCTCGATATCTCGCGTTTCTTCCTTGCGTTTCGCCGCGTAGAAAGCTTATAATTTGGCAATGATCACGCAACGACGGTGACAAAAGAAATACGCGCGAGTCTCGAATGCATACGGCGAAACGGAAGGAAGAAACGAACGTGGACGTATCACTTCGCGAGGCTGATAACCGTGAACGTCTCGTGCACGCACACACGTGCACAAGTGCACACTGCACACACGCGTGTACACGTTGCGCGCGCCTATGCTGAATTATGCAGCCTGCATATTTTCCGGTCTGTTTGGTGGGTCTCAAAGCCTAACCGGTAACCCGGCAGTCTGCGCACACGCATACGTATACGCACATACACAGGCAAACACACCGGGTGACTCGTCTGCAGAAGCCACGCAGAACGCGCGAAAATTTTTCAATTTCACAGCAGGCTGCGCCTGCAAGAGCGCCCGCCGTGAAAGAAGAATCTCCCTCGAGCGAGGACGATTCCAAACTGAGAATAGAATAATGATGGGGCCGCAAAGAGATTCGTGGAATTTCTTTGCGACAGGCAGCGATCTCGTTCTCTCAAGCCATTATTAGCTTCCACACGCACAATCTGAATAAAATCTCATGACATTTCTTCGTAATAATAAGTAATCAAGAAACAACGTGGTTATATACGTTAGAAATAATTTATTAATTTACCACAGCAAGTATAAATTTTACTTATTGAGAAATTTATTGAGAGAAATAAGAGACGAAAGGATATGGAACGTAAATCGTTGTGGACAATTCCAAAGACTGTGGGACATTAATTGCAAAGTATTTATGGGACTGTACGTTAAATACTAATTGATCATTCGTTAGATTTAGAAACTCCATTCCTAAATGGAAACTATTAGCCTACGTCGCGCTATGTAAAAGAGACTTTGTCGTTTATTATAAATTATAATTCAATTTGCCGCGAATGGTCGTGATATGACAGCGACGAGATGTCGTCGGCGTTTTATTGTAACGCACGTAATTCGCCGATTGATCGATCGACGATTTAATGAACGCTAGCGAACCGGCATCATTGTGCCGAATCGAACGATGCGTAATTTCCGCGTGGCCGGTTTATAAATCCTGATTAATTATTTGTCACTGAAAGTAGTAATAGGTACACGAGTACTTTGAAAATTCAATAATTTCGGCGGCACGGTTTATAGCCCATCATTCCCTACGAAATTAATATCTACCGCACGGACCAATTATTTCGACATTGAAAGCACTGTTGTTTTGATTAATCTAAACGTAGCCGGAAAAAAGCATCTATCAACATCGGAAATCGATCCACGGCTGGGAAAATAAGCACAATGTGTACAGCGCGACGCGAATTTTATCATGGACTCAGACTCCAACGATACACAAATCCCACTTCGTCTCTCCTTTCTGCCAATTGTCATTCAAAGAGCCACTATCAAAAATCCGACAGTCTATGAGAGACCACAAAGCCAACGAGTCCGAACGAATAGAAACGCATGACTTGCATCTCCGTGACAGGTTGCGTAGTACTTTTTTACGTCTCCCGTAATTTTATAGAATACCTGTCAAATTACGAGATGCCGTTACTCCGCGTATACGCATACAGGCATGCACGTAATCGTGCAATGAATCTACATAATAACCGACAACAGCACTCGTATATTTTCTATCACGCAATCGATTTGTTTTCGCATCTCCGCCATTCGCCTGTAGCGCGTTATGCCTATTTGTTCGCCATTATCGATCATTTGCCAAGTGCTTGGAACTTAACCTCTCTTACAAAAGACTCGTGAAATTCCATGAATATCTATGTTTTTAATAGACGAGAAAGAGAGAGAGAGAGAGAGAGAGAGAGAAAGAATTTTATATATTCAATTTAAAGTTGTTTCTAAACACGTTTCATTTTACACTTATTAGGTTTTTTTTTTAATAATAGGAAATATAATCGAGAATTATGATACAATTAATTCAATCTTAATTAAAAATTCGCTCGTGATACTTTTGACTTCATCTAGTCACTTGATTAAATAACATCCATATTAGATAATAAAAAGGAGTGCTTATTTAATTCATTTAAAAAGAAGTCATGTCGGCAACAATTAAATTTCCAACAAAATTATTAGCCACTCATATAACATTGCTTCAGACGTACCTAAATGAGAATTTCAGAGTTGACGTGGGAAATCATCTTTTTGCATTACGTAACTCATAAAATGCGTGCAACTGTTCATAGTCGCTTATTTTAAAGTTTTGTAAAATCCGGATTTTATTACGACGGACATTAAATAATGAATACTTTATTATGCGGGGTTCAAACGTCGATTTATGATCTGCCTCATTACTTGGCATGATCACTTGACATTATGTGACTTCTAACGCACAGCGTGATGTGCTCACCTTTCATCTACTAATAATAATTGTCCTCGTTACTTCTTCGAGAGATCGTCTACAAGTTTTCATGCGAATATTTTACTTTTTATCGAGGCAATCCGCTTTTTCTTCGATATTATTACACTATTATGGCGAGTAATTGAAAAAAATTGTGAAAAATCAAATTAATTTCAATTACAACTGAACAAAGAATATCAAATTTTTAGCGTAACTTTTAATTTACCTTGGTCAAGATTTTTATTCCGCTTAAAATACAATTATAATATAACATTTGTTTAATTGAATCAAGGAGTTAAATGATAGAATATATCACGAGTTTATTACATATTCATGAAATAAATATGTGAAAAATTATTTTGTAATAATAAATAGAAATTCTTCAACGCGCAAAATACAATGGCCACTTTAACAGTGCATTATTAATTGTCCTTTTATATAAGAAATCAGTGCGATTATTGCGAACGTTATTATGTATGTAATATAATCGATTTGTCTTTTTAGCTATACTATGCTCCATCTATTTTACACATTACTTAACTATTATATCATAATACAAATATTATAACACAAACATAATTTTAATATATTTTAACATAAAATTGTAGAGTTTATACTTCACATATGTACACTTAAACATTCATCTATCAATTTTATTATATAATATTATATTTTAATTATTATGAAAAAGAAGTAATTAATTCTTTTGATTTTCTAAATATAAAAAGTCTAGTAATATTATTATAATTGTAAAAATATATATTTAATTAGTAATATAAATTATAATTTGTAAAAATTATATTATAAATTCTAAATATATATTATATAAATAATATATTTAATTAAATAAAGTATATATTTATACAACGATGAGAGCATATAACATATGAATTATAACAAAGCATATAAATATGGCTAAAAAAAACAAATTAATTGCAAAATTGATTAAAACGCTCACCATTTCGCGATGTCCCTCGACGTCCATCGATGCATCTTCCGCTGCAATTATATCTGCAATACTACTCGGAAGTGATTCAGGAGTCTCTGCGTCGTTCCATATCGATTGCACTTCATTTCACTTCACTTAATACGTGAAACTCGCGACACGAAATTCGCGGAATTGCAATTTTAACAAATTTAGTAACTCACGAATTTAATAATTAACAAGTATTTATCGTAAAACGAAATTTGTGCAAACTTGGTTAAGGAGTTCTATATGTCTGTTGTGTTTCATTTTACGTCACTTCATTTCACGCACAATGCACTCGCGACGAGAAATCCACGATTTGATTTGTAAATTTATTTAAGGAATATTTATAACAAGATACAAAATTTACCAACTTTTTTTAAATTATAATTTATCATAAGGTACTTACGAATTACGTTTAAAGCACTTTTATAGCGAAACAAAATTGGTTTAATATAAATTCATTATTTCGCAACATTTTTACGAAAATTATTTCACTTCACAATACCTCTTCGCAAAGGTTTTTCCTACAGTATTCCTGTAAAGATCGTCGCCTCGTAATGTGTTACGAAGCACAATTCCGTAATCTTTTTGCGAATGTCATTTAACAGAAATCACGGAAATTAAAACGTGCATAAAAATCCAAATTTAAAAATCTAAAAAATTTCTGATGTTACCGCTAAATGATGTTTCTATTCTTATATACATATTAGAAGCGAAATACTCAAAAAATGTATAAATAAAAGATAGGAATTTAAAAAAACACTGAATCTAATATGACCACAATAATTATATGAGAAATTTTCTCTCTTCCGTCTAATTTAATTTGTAGCACAAATAATGTAAAAATAGTTAAGTTAGAAGTTACAGAAAGTAAACGAAAAGAATAAGAAACAAAAAAGCGAAATCAAATAAAAAGTAAAAATCGCGATTTATAATAAAGATGACAATAAAATTTATAAAGCTCAGACGTCAATTTCGACGTTAACTGCAAGAAAGATCTATGCTGAAAATTGAAGCACCGAGAGTAGATATAAAATTCAATTGCGATTGTTTTTAAATTTATTTATATAATTATAATTTATAAAAATAAAGTAAAAATATATATTATAACAAAATAATCCTATTTTAAACTATCTATTTTAATGAATATTTTTTAAAGCAAGGAAAATATCACTTGTACTTTTTTTCCACTCGGCGTTTCGTATGTAAAAATTCATACTTGCATGCAAAAATCTACCCGCGAAATGACACTGATTTTAGATTCTGGAAAAAACCATCACTCGTACCCTAAATTATACTTACCAATACTTCGTCTACCCAGAACCAACTACATACATCTTGAATCTGGATCTGCAACAAAAATATAACGTCGCCAATTAAGTCAAACGAACTTGACAAAGTTTAAATTATCTTTTACGATAACTAAAAGTCATACTTTTAAAAGTTTGAAATTATGCAAGAGCTAATTGAGAATTAAATTGGTTATAATATATGAATAAATATATAACCTTGAATGAACATGAAAATTATATAAAATATCATTTCCACAGATTGTACTAATAGTTAAAATAATAGAATTTATTAATATATTAGGTGTTGGAATTAATTCGTAGCGTTTTACAAGTGATGGGAAGTACTTTCATTAATGTATTTTTTAATGCTCATGTGAAATAAATAACATTCTTTCATTAAAAAACGCTACGAATTAATTCCAACACCTAATAGTATACTCTTTAAAACTTTTAGAGTGAATCTCACTGAGGAGTAACGTTCCACTCTTAAAAATTAAAAACTGAGACTCTCTTTTTCAAAACTGGCTCAATTTTCACTCTTTAGAATGAAATTCCATTCCAAAGAATTATAAAAAGTATAAATAATATAATTTATTTACCCTATGTTGCTCCGCCATTGCTCGATGCCACTTAGGCGTCATCCTTCTCTCAGTTCCTTCGTTGCTGTTCCTTTGCTGTTGTCTCGCTGGTGTTTGCCCGATGCTTACTCGAAGAAAAGACGATTGATTACGATCACGCGATACTTTACACTGCACTTTCGATATTAACTGTATGCGACACGCACTTTATTATGACGAAACAACAGCATGAAGAACGTTACGAACAGTTACAATCCGCTCGAAACCGTGAGATGTCCAAATGGCGGAACAGGCGGACGGTAACCGAAAATTGCGTAGCCAACTTCAAACACTAACGTCGCCAACTGTCGCGCCGCGCTAACTGCAACGATATTGCCCTTAGCTGCACTTTATACACCTTCCAAACTTCCTTTTTCTATAAAAATGCATTTCAGAGCTACAATCGTATTACGAATGCAAATAAATATGCAAATTAAGACTGCAAATACATATCCTTGGAGCATAATATTCAAATGTGATCCTCGTTTTGTCGATTGTTTGTACAATATTTTTCATTTGAGTAAGCATTGCCTGTGCACGATCTTACAATCTACATGATTGATAAATATAACAATGCGAGGCTGTGTCAATAAAACTGTATCTACTACTTAACTACGTCGTGATCGATTGAATCGGATTCGGTCAATTCTTTCTGTATCCGTAACCTTCCATAAATGCTCTGATAAATATTTTTCTTAAAATTTTACATGTATAACTTTTCAGAATTTTTATATAAATTTAGAATTTTTTAGAACTTTTACATAATTTTAAAAAATTTTTCAGATTTTTTTATAGAAAATGGAATACATTTCAGTAGTGTTGAAAAAGTCTACATACTTTCTAGAATTTTTCACGTATTTGAATTCTGAAATATTCTAATTTTAGAATTTTCTCATTCTATAATTTCCGCAGAAAGCTCTTATAAAATTTGAGAAAGTTTAAGCTATTTTTCCAGAAATCTTCATAAATTGACAGCATGACAAATTTTTACAAAAATATACTACGAGATATAAGAATTTTTTTCACTATGGTCGTTAAAAATTACGAGAATCAGATCGTCAATTTTATATTAATATTACAATATTACGTGAAACAAGTTAACGGTTAGACGATGTTCAAAATTATATAATCGAAATTAACATTCCTCATGTGATGCATTTCTGATGTACGAAATAGTATGTTACTAATAAATATAATTAATTAATAACAGTCGATGTGTTGCGATTTCCTTTACTTGCATCTTCCAACGATTCGCATATTAATACTCAAGCTTTTAAATCAGAAACGATAGGCGCCGTGATATAATTAAATGATGAAAAATTTAAAGAACGATGCGAAATTCGGTTTCAAGTATTGTCAAGAAAGAAATTATCGAGCGTGACCAAATAATTCCCATTTCCAGTCGCTTTAACCGAATAACAATGTTTTAAACGAATAACTCGCCGTGAATTATCTGCCTCGAGTCGGATAAGTAGTCATTGAGTAGAGATGCTTACGAGTCGTTAGTCGTTGGGGAATTGATTATTCACAAAGGAGCTGACAATCGTTAATTGTTCGCAGGGAATGATCACGTTTCGAGAAGTAATGCGACAACACGCGGAGCAACTCATGCTGCTTGCCTGCCGGCTCGAGTCTCAACGGGCGAATGATAGCATTGATAGCATTGATAGCACGACGACCTTGCGTAAACAACACGGCGCACGGCGCGCCGTACGTTACTCCGTTACAATAACAAATACCAATACAAGACCTCGCGCTAACAGAACTATTCAAAATGATTAAAAATGTTTTGATTTGGGAAATAGAATGTAAACGGCGAATATTTCTGCTCCTTCCGTATTTTAGATTGATTAATCGTCTTCTCATCTACGTACTTGAAGTGTTAAACATTTATATATCGATCAAGATTATTAGTAATATTTAGTAATATAGTAAAGAATTAAAGTTCGTAAAGTATTTAAATGATTTAATGTTTCTGTTAAGTATAATCTGATAAGAAAGAAATAGTTATTTTTTTTTTATTTTATAACTTCATTGAAAAGCATATTATAAAACTAATATTTTTAAAGAATAAAAATAAAAAGAAATAAAAAAGTTGTAATTATATCACGAAAATAATGAAAAGTATGAAGTTTTCATTAATTTTAAAAGAATTTAAAATGAAAAATGAACATTTTCAATATAAAGAAATGAAATTATGATATACATGTCATAAGACATAAACTCAGATTCTCTACCAAGAATGCAGAAAAATTTATTCTCTCCGTAATCCGTTCAATATTTCATAATATACATTTCACTTTAGTTCAACATTATTTACACAAGCGAAATATTTTTAAATTTATTTATCGCATAATTGTAGCAATACCATAGTAATTTATTCTTATTTTGTATGTCAATCATCGCCTCCTATACAGCGAAATATAGTAAACTAATATTATTTATTTATAATAATATCAATAGTAATGTAATATTTCTTAGTAAAAAAATTTACCTTAAACGAATAAATACAACAACAATCACTACTTCAATATAAAAATAAAAATCCGATGTATTATTAAATTTAAAAAATTTTATATAATATATACATACAGAGTGCGCCACCAAAAGCCGGACAAATCGAACAATTTCTTTAAACAAAATGTTTTTAATGAAAAATTAAATATTACAAAAAATCCTTTACACAGCACTTGGGAGATCTTTGTAGAACACAATTATTCGATATATCCCCCATTTTAGCTTGAATGACGGCCTCTATTCTCGGTCTGAAGTGTGTTCGCACGCACGTTGTAATGTAACGCTATCCATACTGACGAATGCTGCCTCAATAGTGGTCCTTAACGTCACATTGGGATGCCGAGACTTGTTTGTGACCCTTTCAACTACGCTCCATACGTAGTAGTCCAAGGGATTCAAATCTGGACTGTCAGATGGGGCCTTGGGAGGCCAGAATGGGCAGAATTGGGAAGCCGAGGCGAGCAACTCGGCTTGTTGCAGCCACAGAGAACATCTATCGTATCTTTAATGTGTACGAAGTTTGTATTGAAGGTCCTCCTCGGCAATTCAACGCATTATTGGCTCGCTTACACTAACAATCGTGGCTAATTTTCGCAACGATTGCCCTAGGTCATCCGAAATCAGCGCTTGAGCTCTTTCAACGACTGCGGGGGTCCTCGCGGTGCGTTCTTTCGAGTGACTTTTCCTCGCTGGCATACTGGAATCTTCGTTGGACTGTTCTAAAGCCGTATATTTTGCCACAACATCATAAAATTGACCTCGGGTATCCAAAAAATCGAATTATATCCGTTGCTGAGCGCCCAGCGCGAAGGCCTTCAATGATCGCGACTCTTCGATAATATTCCGCACTTGGTTTCAACATCGCGGTCATTTTAAGAATATGACTGTTTACTAGAAGCATCAGGCTTTCTCGGACGCTAACAATAACTCTGGCGGAGACACAATATAGCGGAAAATTTAAATTAAAATTTGTCCGGATTTTGATGATGCACCCTGTATATACACATACAGTAAGTACAAAAATTATTCATGAAAGGAGGTATCTTTAAAAAACTTATTTTTGAAAAGTATTTAAGCAATTTATTTTAGCAATTTATTAACAAAAAATAAAATAAAGTTACCTTATGTATCTTAAAATTATTTTATCTAAAAAGAAATTAAAACGTATTATCTAAAGACAAGCGAAAATGAAAAATTGTATCGTTCAAATACTTTTTGCACTCATCATATATATACATATATATTACATTACATATATACACATTCTACAAATTCTATAAAATATATAACAGAATTTTCTTCGAATGTACTATGAAATTTATAAAAATTATTAAACATTAAATTATTTTTACTAAAGCAAACTATTAATAAGAACCTATTATATCAAATTTTAATGGATGCATATATAAACTACAATATTATTATTAAATTATTAATTGTTAATTATAGTTATATTAATATTAATTATTCTTTATACGTTGTACCGAATATTCAAGCATGGTTCATTAAATAATTATATTTTCCTACTAGAAATATCCAATGAATGAACTATATATCGATATCAATCTATAATCGATATATTGTAGATTATAAAATATCCATGTTTCACAATATTAATTATAAACATTATAATTACAATGTACATCGTATGTATCATTATGTGATAAAGAAAGTCTAGTTTCATTATTTTAATACCATAAAATTGTAAAGTCTTATGGTGAAGAAGCAGAATTGTAACACTATTGTAACAACACATATTGTTCTGGATAAAGAATCGTCTTACATATTTCAACGCGTTAAATATTATCGACGATGCGAGTATTTTGCGCGTATTATTGCCATGCTCGCTCGCGCGCGCGGAGCGCGTAGTATCACGTACGACGTGATTGACCTCTGCGAGACTTGGACCGAATGCGCACCTTAGCGGCGGAAAACGTCTTAGCCGAATGCCTGATGGAATCGAAATGAATAGTCGTTGTGGACTGCGGATATCTCTTACGCTTTGGGCTTTTTCTCTCTTCTCCCTCACGAAACGCGGCACGAAAAAAGTACGAATATAATTTATGCAATATATGATTACAATCAATATATAACTATGCAGTATGAATTTATTATAATAAATATCTATGTAATAATTAAATATGAAAAATTACTTATAGAAAATATATAGATTTATTGTAAATACATATAATAAATTTAATTTATTTATTTAGAAAATTCATTATTATATAATATATTGAATAAATATATCTCATCGTAATCTATAATATTTAATTCTTTAAAAAAGAGAGAACATATTTCTTATTATGTATTATAGAATTTTTTAATGTTATTTATGTGAAAATTTATAGAGAATCATTAATAAGAAATTATTTTGTTCGGTTGCATTAATGTATCACGTTCCATATTATATATGATACTGGATATTATTATCCTATATTATATGATTATTCCATTCTGTTGGGTATATTTTTCATTTTATTATATTATTTTATTTCCTTAAGTAAAATTAATTTGTTAAATATACAATTTAATATTAATTTATTACAAGTACAAATACTACATTATGTATAAATATGTATATATATATATATATACATTGCTCTTCTTTCATTAAATTTTTAAATTTATTTACATAATTCATCCTAAATAAATAAATTAAGACATAAATGTTTAATTATATAATCTATAAATAAATTTTAATAAGCTTTGAACTAACGAGCAATTCACAAATCAACGTTTTTCATTAAAAAAACCCTATTTGAAAATCATAATTCGTTATGAACATTATACAGATTAGTAATTAAAATTTCAAATGTGATAATTTTATGCACACGAATTAAAAATAAATTACGATAAATAAAGAATAATTATTAATTAAACAATAACTGATTGTATACCATATACATACATGTACATAAATAATAATCCAAATCTAGCTATGAAGAAGATTATCACGTCGGTGCGTAGCTAATGGCGATCATATAGAAATTACAAACTAAATCAATACGAATGTCACTATCACTTCAGACAAGACTATGATTATTGTGATAATTAGATCTAAGCGCATGACCGTAGGAAACAAATATCAAAATATGCAACAGGTAGCTTCAACAAATAACGTTCATCACTTTTGATGGAAGAGAGAATGTGAAAAAACAAACGAATAAATTACTCTAGCTCCAACAAATCTTCAAAAAATGCTTTATATCGTGTCGAAATAATTATGCACAAACACCAGCATATGAGGAAATATTATTTTTACTCATTTTTACTCACATTTTACCATTATACCATTTATTCCTCCCAACAGCTCATTTCATTATACCTTCATAAAAGTGCAAATTCAAAAGGACGTTCTGAAGGAATCAATGTCCGCTTTTACCTTGTCCCAATTGCCTTCTCCTTCCGTCTCCTCTTAGCAAACATCGATTAGTTCTTTTCCTCGAGGCCTTTCGCGACTGTTTCTCGTCACTGGCCTCGACACTCGTTTTGCCGACTTTTGCACATTTTTAGAAATTCAGGTTGCGTTAAATTGCCGGGCACGAATTGTGTTGGCCGCGTGTTGCGCTCTGATTCGATGGCGGTCACGTCTATGCTGCACGCGAACCTCGATCGCACGCATGTGTCGACTGAAGATGGCAAGCATAAGAGAAGGATATGATACTGATCCGGCATTAATGGAATTTATTTCATTTATAAATGAGAAATATTCATTATAATTTGAAAAAGATGCTCATTTATGTATATTTAAGTAAATAATCTATACTTGTAAGTTTAAAAAAAGAAGATCTTTTAAGTATTTTGAAATAAAATTTTATCAATGTCAAAGCCAGTAAATATATATAGAACAACGTACGTTGAAATTTCGTAAAATAAGAACAACTTTTATATTATAGTGAAAGAGATTAACAAAGGTATTATGATGAAAAATGGTCACTCGCGCATAAATAATTTGCAATATTAATTATAATCAGAATAATCAGGGCAAATCGAGCCACTTGTATAATGATAAGAAATTTTAAGATTCCTAGAGGTACGTAAGCAATGAGAAAGCAAAAAGTGATGCAGGTTTTAAAGTGATGCTATTACCAGAGATAATTCTTTTATATATTAAATTTTTCGAAATGCAAGAACGATGCCGTTCGAAAAAAGAGAGCCACTTCTCGTTGGGCCACTTTGTGATTATGGTCGTGACAAATTACAGAAACAACATGGCACACATGGCTACATCATGATATAACGCGATATACAAATTATCCAAACTTTGTAGTCGCCGTTGTAATTCGAGGGGTATGAAGTTACGATTGCGGGTCTGGCGTATATACGGTACTTGATTACTAGGGCGATTACAAAGTTGTTCCCTCTCGAATGCCCCTTTCGTTTTTCTCTACAGCAGTAGCACAAGGTCGCCAGAAATTCGATGGCGTGTGGCAATTGTTGAGAATGACCTGCACCGCGCGATACAGAAGTGAAAACAAACTCACTCCGGAATTCGATTGAACACGGAATAACTAACAATAGTGGATTATACATTTAAAACAAATGGCATTGGAGTACGCAAGAAAAAAATAAAAGTAATAAACATGATGAAATATATAGATGATATCTCTATCAGCTTTGAAATATATTAATGTATTCAATGTAAATTTGGGAGGTAGATCGATCGTCCAATGTTCATAAATTACAGCCCATTCATCAAGCGAAAATAATAAATTACGATGTTAACAACATCGGGACGTCAACAAAATAATAGAAAACACATTATTCAGTCGAGAGAATGGGTTGTGACCGATGATTCTCTACTGAGTGAGGGAATAATATGTAATTATTATTGCCGCAATTATACGCAACCAACCACATAATCTCTCCAAACATTGTAAATATTATCTGCGACAAGCTGCGCAAAAATATTATTTTAGCCTCTGTTTATAACGTTTTATCTGTCTTTCGCCCTCATCAACAAAACCTCATAATTAGTCCAATTTTGCGGAGGGTATATATACTGGTTTTAAAATGAAATACTTACTACGTTTTCTACGAATTTTCTACCTCTCTTTCTTTTCCCTCTCAATGCCAATGACGTTAATTGCTAGCGTTACTCGGGGAAACCTAAATCTTTAAATGGTTGCATCAGTAGCGAATATCAATCAGCATTACCAATTCTCTCTCAACTGAAGGAAAAATATCAGGGGACATTTTCTAATTTCCGCGGACGTATTTCGATAATTATATAATTGTACAGTTAAACGGTAAAATTGTTATAATTAAAAGATAAGTAAATTATAATTATTATAAAAAATATTTACCGTATCTACGAAAGATTTCTATTCATAATTTTGTTTAGTAAATAACTGATGTATGTAATTATATACGTACTATCTTCACTTTCATATTTCTCTTTTTCTCGACCATATGACATTATCATGTGAATTTAATTTTTCCTTGCGTATTTCTATTCTGTAGATTTTTAATTCTGGCGTACACAATAATTATGATTAGTAATTCAACGTTTCGAGTTGTATTGACAAAAGCACATACATATATAAGATAATTTTCCTGCAATGTACTCGATGGAGAAAGACATTATTTGTAAGAATTCTTCGCCTTCGTATATTATCTAACATACACCAAAAGAGTAAGATACGTTTCTTCCATAAAATAATTAACATAGAAACGAGCAGCAAGAGACTTCGCGTCGCGATACCGAAGAAAACATGAAAATAAACAGCAGTCCATTATCGTTCCCTTATTTCTACCTCGCAAAGTAATTCCGCGAGCCATCAGATCGCAAGAATTCGAACGCGGTTTCTATCGTGTAATAAATTTTTCTTCGAAGAAACATTACTGCGGAGGTCTTCCTTCGCCCCTCCTCGATTGTACTTTGCAATAATTACAAGGCAATTAGACACTATATGGCATAACAATGAATATTTCATTAAAGGGGTTTTTGCGGCTTGATAACCAACATTGGCATACTCTGTATAATTTTTTTCTTTTTTTTTTTCTTGTTCGAGAAGAAAGAACGTCATTTTGATGTCGTTTTACGTTATAGGAGCGCATTTATATTAAATCGATAGTTCCTTAGCAGTGACGAAAATTGCGGATACGTTGGCTGCTGCAGCCACGAAAAGCGGACGTCTGAGGCGTCAGAATTTAATTACGGAAATGGAAGCGGCTTATAACTGTCGTAGCACCATCGCTACCACCACCATCACAGAGTTTTCCGCAAAGCACAGTTCCGCTCGTGCTCGTGCAAAACGTTGTGAAAGCAAACGCGTTTCGCTTATGTATCCAGTGGAAGACACTGAGAGAGTAGATGCGATATGACAATGGTCACGTCGATCAACCTCCGAATACAGATTACACGCTCTTTCTGAGGATCTTGTAACTCTCGACAGTTGCACGGATAGAAATGCAAGAGATAGAAATAAAACTATTGATATATTAAGCTGCAGTGATGGTCTAATTTCGTCATTCACTTTTCTCTAATCGATATTCAATTATAATAAATAAAACGTAGTAATCACAAAATGTTTAATAAGCTGCGCAAACTAAACAGCCATGCTATATGTAGAGAAAAAAACAGGAAGAGAAATATGTAACTTTTACGGAATAAATGATCTGAAAAAGCCCGAAAGACGATAATTAATCTTCACGTTTATTTATTCGTTTCACCAAGCCATCTTTCTTCCGATTCTACGAATTTGCAGCAGCCAGTCTACGTTATACATAAATTACGAAGCACGGTATAAATTATGCAACGTGCTGAAAGAAACTCATCAGAAAGACCGTTAACTGAGAAATGAAACGCTGAATAAGTAACGACTGGCTAAGCGACGTGGCATTATTAATATCAACATATTCTTTTTAATTAACAATTAAAACGACTTTTCGGTCAATGTTCTGACCATTAACAATGACTCAAGAAGCAATGGTAATGTATTATCTTTCGATTTATTCGTGAAACCAATTTCTTGTTTATTTGTATTTTTGTATTATAGTATTAAATATTATAGTAAATAAATTAAATTTATTGATACGTAAAATAACAAAGCAGTACTACTATTATCTAATTTTTAATTACCAATTGGTTAGTTCAAGCGATCTTTTATCATTCTTTTTTTCGGTCTTTCAATTCATTACCTCTATTTTCATCTCACTAGAATAAAAACATATTGCTTCATCGTCAGTGATGGCACACACAGCATTGGACATCGATTCATTTTTATTAATACTATACGCGACACTAAAAGTGTTTGACAATTATGTGGCTATGACTAAACACTAACTGCTATTAAAGTCTATCACATTTTAACTGAATGATAGTTGAAGTCTAATATCTAAATATAGATAGTTTCAGTCTCGTTCAATTTAAATATGATGTAAATATAAAAAAACATTGTTGAACTGATTACTGATAAATTTTATTCTATATATATTGCAAATATTCACATATAACAGAGCAATGTCGTAATTTGTAATATGCTTGATAAGACAATTATAAAAATATACTGTCAAATCTACCATTTATTATGTCATGAAGGCTTGCGCACGTTTATGATAAAATTATTTTTACACAGAATTGTAAATTAAGTTTGATCGACAGTTCACGCTTTTTATGATGGTCCATTATGCTGCAAATAATTTTAGATAGACCGAATCGATTACCACATGCTCTCGATAAGCGAATCTATTGCGCTACATGTCGTTTTTGCGCGCATATCACATCAATCTACGAAGCGTTACACGTCACTAAAAACTGATTCGCGACATGAAAAACTGGTTCGCGATGGACAGTCACCGTTGATTCTATACATCATACATCGAAAGCAACCTTGAGTTTACAAATTAGAACTGTTAAGAAGCGCAATTGAGTAAAAATAAATAGATATTCCGTAATAGAAAATATTTCAGAAAATATTTGAATACAAAGATAAATTCGAGGATCTGGATATCTAACAAATAGAAAATAAAAAATAGCATTATGCGATTGTACGAAACAGACGACAATTAAAGGGATTTATAGATGAAAATATTCGACATGTAGATGGATAAAACATGCAGCATTTCGATTTTGATGAAATATTGTATACGAGTTGTTATCGCGCCTGTGTAACCGGATTTAAAGTTTGCGCAACACGTGTGTTTCCGGGGTAGGCGACGCGAGAGGAAAATGAATGGGGTAAGAGAGAAGAGAAATGGTAGAGAAAGAGAGAGAGAGAGAGAAAGAGAGAGAGAGAAATAAGAAGCGAGCGCGAGAGGAAACGCGCACGATGAATGTCGTCATGCCCAACGATTTCAAATTGTTCGGACGAGATTTAATATTCGCCACTTACTCGATACTTGTCTCAATTGACACTGTCCGATCGATCCGACACCGTTAACTGCAAGCTGCAAAATTAGCCGCGACAAGTAGTGTCTACTAAGCATCCAATTACGATCATTTATTAATTGAGATATAAGTCAAATAACTTTTAATAACAAAATAACGAATAATTAATAATGATGTAAAGTAATATAAGTATGTAAATTGTCTTGATTTAAATTTAATAATTAAAATCATTTTTTAGCTATAGATAAATCGTGTATATGAAGTCATTTTCTACTTAAATTCAATGAAAAGATGAAAAGTGCATCAAGTGATCTACCAATTGTAAGAAGATTAGCACTCTTTAGGCATGACTTTTGTTGTTTGCCTCGAACAAACGATCGATTGACTAGGGGAATAAAAACGAATTCGGAATTTAATTCCGACGAATTACATATCGAGCTTTCCCTCCAAATCACATTAACAATTGATATCAATGCCACCCGTTCTCACTACAGAACTTCTTCGTATTCAAAGGATCATAGAGCTACGGAAACCAATGTGTGTACGCATCCGAGTTCCCTCTTTCTTTCTCGTTCTTCTCTTCTCCTTCCTCCTCCTACTCTCAACCACCCCCAATCACCCCCTGTTTCCTCTTAGAGCAGGGTAGTAGCGAGCGATCAAATAAAAGCCCGTGTTTTCCCCGATATTGAACCCTAAGCTAAGCCTAACCTTCCCCAACCTCCGCCTACCGCAACGTGCCCTGGCGTAGAGCAAAGGGGAGAGCAGAAAGGGGAGGGTAAGGGGACAGGAGGGAAACGGAGGGGTGCAGGGTGCAAGGATGGGTACGCGCGGGGGGGAGGGCACCAGGTAGGGGGAAGCCACCCCAACTGCGGCCGTTGACCCCACGCACACTCCCAGTCCGGCCCGAACCCACCCCTCAGGGCCGACGACACTGGTGCCGTCTCACGGAAAAGTATTGCACTCGCATCGCAACCCCCTTTCAGAACTACCCTCTCTCTATCTCTTTCTCACCATCGGCACCTTTCCTCCTTCGTCTCTTTCCGCCCTTATATCATCTCTATCGCTCGTTCGCTCACATTTTCCTCTCTTCCTTACTCTCCTTCTTTTTTTCTCGCTTTACCGTCGCACCGTACGCTCACTCTCTTTTCCTCTCCCTCTTTCTTTTTTTCTTTCTTACTCTCTGTATTCGTCTTTCTAGCGGGACACCCCGGGTCTTCGAAGTATTCCACGGCAACAACTAAACGGGGAAAAAAAATTTTAGGTGCCGCCAAGTGAAATTCATTTTGTTACTCGCCTCTTATTGCCGCGAGTGATTTCTTGAGCTGTTTGCAATATTTTTCTGAAGCTGTCGATTAAGAGATGATGAACATTCTTAAGAAAGCGTAACTGACCGCTGATTTCCATCTTCAGGAAAATTCTCCCCAGATGATCAAAGATTTAAAAAAATGACAAAGAGACTGTGAGCATGAAAAATAAAATTTATAAAGCGTAAGTATAGCAAAAAGAGAGAACACATACAAAGCTACTCTACATAATATATATCTACCGTAAAAAAAAGAAGTTAATTTATTTAAAAATTAATTTATCATTTCTATTTTTTAACCTTTTCCAAAGTATCATAATTAATATTAATTAAGATATGATTACGTCTGGTAGAATAAATTATCGAATATACTGTTTAGCAGCATTCAATATATGTATTGAAACGTCTCGTTCAAGCGATAATTAAAAACGTTTATTTATTCGCGAGTTCTTTTGTATATCGATGCACAGATCTACGTAATGCGTATACGAGTAGACAAATTGACGTTACGTAAAAGTATTGTACTCGTTACAACCCTTTTCAATAGCTCTGTCTCATTCTCTACCAGTCATTCTCGTTTCCTTCTTCCATGCATATCCTGCGATATCCCTCTGTACGTCTATCATGTTCCGACAATTTGTGTATACATGTAGTCAAGAGCACAAAACTTGCTGTCTGGTCGAAATTAAAATAAACAAGAAAAACGTTTTATTATTACATACATAAAGAATTAATTTTTTAATAACTAACTGTAATAATCACGTCTCTCTCTCGACATAATCGGAAACGTTTTGCCGAATCAGATTTTGTAATATTAATAAACATTAAAAGCAGCAATATTAAAAGCAGCGTATATTATAATAATCGTTCTAAGGTAACACGATCTAAGAACTTTATCGTTAATTGTATTCGAAACTATCGTATCGTAAAAGCTATTACGCTACACGTGTCACTTTCCGCTGCGAAAAATGAGAAAGACTAAGAGTATCGCGAAGTTCAGATTTCACACGCATTAAGCCGCCCATCTTTGCGAAAAATCACACAAAACGGATCGGCAATAATGCGTCGGGAAAATTCTGAGGAAAAGTTTTACTGTCTCTCTCTTAGCGCCATGGCCGATTTGTTATCCAGCCGCGCGGATGCGTATGCACGCCTTTACTTCCGGGTTAGGGTCCTATGGGATGTTGCTCAACGACCTGTATCGACACACCTTTTTTTTCTCGTCAACATCGAGCGCTAGCAGGGACGTTCTTTTTCTTCGTCGACAATCAAGAACCTATCCACAATAGAATCTCGACCTGTCATGCGTGTGTCATTCACCAAATCGCAAAAATATAAATAATTTTTATTTTCATTTTATTTTCCTTCTTGCTCGATTACAACTGATTTTACAATTTTAAAAATTAATTAAATTTAACTATAAAGTATCTATACTCTTTTGTATCTAGAAAAAAAATGGTAAATAACTCTGCCTATATATAATGTTTTTTATAAAAAATATTTTAATTAATTAATGTGTTATATATAAATCCAATAGCACTTAACTGAATGATTAGCTAAATAATTAAATATTCACAGTCAACTATTAAAAGAGACAGTATATTTTTGAGTTCATTATATCTCTTAAAAAATTTCTACATCTAAATGTAATTAATACAACACGATCCTGTTGAAATACTGCCATAATAGGCAACAACACGCGCGTAGAAAGCATAATAAAGTTTACTAATTTACGATTTCGTCAATAACAGTCCATATAACAGCGGTCATCAGTTGTTCGAAATTTCAACAACTTCCACGCAAATTCGTTGAAATAACACGCGGTAGGTTTACAGCGCGACCCATCTACGTACTCTAATCACATTTCGCTGTAGTTTCGGGGATCGCCTCGTCGGCCAACGGGAACGTAATTGTTATTTTGCCATCGCGCAATGTAAATGTCGCCAAAGCGTAGTTTGTTTTACGATAACGCATCGGCATGATGCGGCGCAAAGCAAGTGTAAACGAGGAGAGCACTTTTCCAGTAATGATCCGTTAACAATGACCATTGTGGTAGCGTCGCTCCGTTTGGCTAATATCGAATAGCGAGACACTCTTCGCAATTATATTTTATGCACTAATGGAATAGTATAGTAAGTCCTTTTTTACAATGCTCGATTTCGTTTAAAAAAAAAGAAACAATGGACCATTTATATATATTTATATTTTATTAACGATTCATTCTTTTATAAAATGAGAATAATTTTCATTTGATGATTTAATTTCTATTCCTAAAAACTTGTTTTTAATTTTACTGTTTGATACTGTTCACGATATCAATTTTGTAATGTATTGTGTCATTTATCAGCAGCAACGCAATGAACACGATATATATTAAGCTTATTTTTTTAAATTTAGTGTTTGTTGTGATTTATCGCGCATATTGCGAGTGAAAACGATAAAACGTGATTTTTAATCTACGAGACAAAGAGAAAAAGTATCGTTGAATGAATCATAAAAACTGTGGTATTGTTTGTTTTTTTCCACACATCACCGCACGCTCCTGTCACGAATGCGTGCCTTTTTTGGACGAGTGTCGACAGTGTAATCCAGGACAGATGAAAGAGTTGCATTATTTTCGGGCGAACACGCTAGCCTGCTAAAATCTCTCTCTATCTCTCGAATACCAACGCGGCAATTTTTCTATTTGTGATAAACTGTAAATAAATGTTTTATTAAATCCGCGGCGGAAGCATGACCGAATATTTTTATTTGTCGAACGATGTTATTTCTCGTAAAAGCGCTATAACAGAAAACAAGAGACGTACAAGATTGATTAAAAAGGGCCGTTTCATGGCGTGAAATTAAAAACTATCACTTCACCCTTGCAACTGACTTCTGTTTATCGTTTTCTATCGTATGAGCCGAGCAATTTATTCGGTTTACGCGGAAAGATATAACTTTACGTAGCTTTATCCAGCATTTGAAGCTTGCAAACGTTATTTTCGTCAAAAAGGTTAAAGTAGCGGTTTTTGCTGACTCTACAGATATTATTCAGTTTACAAAAATATTAATCCTTTTATAGAGAATCTTTATAACTTTTAATATTACCGAAATATGTTAATCACAAATGTAATTTCTAAATGTACATTACATTACTCTTTTTTGCAAAATAAAAATTTAATAAAAAATATTTTTAATGGATAAATCAGCTATCCTGCAAATGTAATATAATACAATATGAATTAAATATTAGTTGTAATGTAATACAATAATAAAAATATATTTCAAACGGAAGCTATTAAATTCTGCTTTAGCTTTAACAATTTGATCCTTTCATAATTAAAAAGAGTACGTAATAGATAATAATCTGTGCAAATTGTGGGTACGGTTTAATAGTAGAAATATCACATGTGTTTCTCTTTTTCCGAGACAAAATCGTTTTTTTCCTGAACATACTCACCAGTTTTCAAGCATACAGCAGGAACGAACTTATGTCTCACGAAGGGAGACGACCCACCCTAAATTTGCGTGTTCGAGCGGTTCGCAGACTGCTCCCTTCCTAAAAGTTTCAACCCTCCGAGGATAGCCCGTATACTGACCTACCCCTACTACGTGATTTATGTACGAGCACTGTGCGTAGACTCAAGGGTGACGAGATCCCTCTTTCCTTCTTAGCCCTTTCGAGACACACCAGGCGCATAAGTACTTATCTCGAAGGGAGGGCTGAAAAATTTCTCCCGCGATCGTGCCTCCCTCGCATATTTTAACAATACGACAAAACGCACTTTTAGTACAAGAAATAAGATCAATATAATTTCCTAATTGTGTCTGTCATAATAATCTATTCATCAAAAATGGGCAGATATTTTTTTACTAAAAGAGAAATTATTATTAATTAATAATTTCTCTATTAATTTTACTTTCATATGTTTATAAAAAAAAATCTTTACGGTTTTGAATATTAAATTTACGCAAATGTTTTTGGAAAGATGAAAGTTGGTGGTTAATAATAGCGAATATTATAAAGCAATAACGAAATGTATAAACTTAATATTAGATAACGATTAACATAAAAATGTACATTTTATCGCTACATATGCCTACAAAATTTCATCCGAATTCGAGATGGAATTCAGAGATGTTTCTTTTATTAATTTAGTTACAAATAAGTTAATCACGCGGCCAACGACAAAGCTAAATCTGCGAATTCACAGCGATTCAATTCTCTATCTCTTTTCTTACTTCTTTCTTTGTGGTCGATGCACCGTGTTATCTTTCACTGGTTTTTTTGTCGGTTAACCGTAACAACTACTTTGTGCTAAGTCTCTGTCGGCGCCTGTAAAGGCATTCTGATACGTATCTTTGCTTGATAGGTAGCACGATACCATGTTGATTCGCGAAAAATGCGTGCTTATTTCGTGACGCCAACAACAGATACCTTCTTCTATTTATTCCCTATCTCTTCTTCTCAACCGCCCCTTCATCGTCCACCTTCCACCCTACCGTACTACTAAATTACGAACGGTCTGCAAAATTACTTTCGTACGTAAAAGAAGACCGTTGTCCGTTCCTAGCGGTCGATACGGCCTCCCGAAAGGGGCTTGGATGCGAGGTGCATGCGTGTACGTGTGCGTGCGCGTACGTTTCTGCTTTCGCCCTTTGAACGATAAGCGTCCGTAAAAAGAGGAGAAAAGAAAAAGCGCGTATAGTTTCCGCGAACATGGCCCGCTCGCTCGCAGAAAATCGCCGCGCGTCTAATTTCTTTTTCGCAGAAGGTGCCGTTCGATGGATGAGCGGCTTTCGTGGGCAGGAAGTCCGGAACAACCGCTCGAGGAAACACGGATAGCAGCGAGCCTCTTGGAACTACCTCGCCAGTAATTACTTCGAAACGATACTTGATCTTCCGAGAAGATGAAAACGCTTTACCTTTTACATTTTATATATCAAAAACCCCAAGTGAATTTTTCATTCATAACCTGTTAGCAATTTATATATATATGTGTGTGTGTGTGTGTGTGTGTGTGTGTGTGTGTGTGTGTGTGTGTGTGTGTGTGTGTGTGTGTGTGTGTAGGTATTCTATTCAATCGCGTTTAGTGTATATATATATTTTTTATATATTTATTATAATCTTATAGCAGTTACGTTAATAAATATCCTATATTTTTCATTAAAACACTGAAATGACTTGCTAAAATTAAATATCATATTTTCATGGATTTTTTTAGTTTTGATATTGAATATCTTAGTAGGTAAATCGAATCAGAAAATCCAATCGAAACTTTGCAAAAGCAAGCTTTATATAAAATCTAAATAATGAATTTTATCTAATTGTACTTACGAAATTTAATTTACGGAAACTAATAGCAGAAAAATTATTCTCGACATATGTGAAAGAAATATGTTACGTTTGTTTTTAACTAATGTATTTAAATAGATTTACTTAAAAAAAAAATTCTCTTTATAAACTGTAATTGCACAAAAAGTTAAGAAAATATGAATCAGTCTTTACAATATTGCTGCAACGTTAATAAGTGTATTTATTTGCAATCGCAAGAAACGATTAAGTCTGTCGAAGCTGGTCCCTCTTTGACAATAATGATTCATTATTGAACACGTAATCATAGTATCGCTGGAGAATAGCAACTTTGTTTTTAACTCCCCTCGCAAGGTCTCTTTAGGTCTTCTACGGAGGGATCGTATCTAAGTACTTGTTGCTTTCGAAACGCTCAGAATCGTGATTCGTTCGGCTGTGCGATTTGCAAACTGCAAGTATATATGATAGATAAAAAAAGACACAATTTGTTATGGAAGAAGGAAATACGTCGTGTATTATTTTATGAAAAATTTGTATAAAATAATTTTCAAAATCTAGCTCCTATTTAAAAATGTTGACACTTTCCATTAAAAATGTATCTTTGAATACTCTTAAAAAACTCTTCTGTTTCTCTTTGTACTTGTAAAAAAAAGTGTGGCTAAAATAGTTTATAATTGAAAACATAAACAAAGAACATTTAAGTTTTCCATGCTGCAAACATTCTATATATACACATATATATATATATATATATATATATATATATATATATTTCTATATATCGTATGCCTGTACACGTATAACGTTAAAAAAATATCGCTGCAATGCCCGAAGGCATCGTGGGTTCGCATATCGTCGATCAGAAATTTCGTAAACAATTTGAGTTCGGAATATTATTGTTAGCGCATATCTTACATGTTATACAGATGCGTTTAATCAATCACCGAAACAAATGGTTGAGACACATTACCCTCGATAAATATCCAAAAACAAACTTTTCCTGTTTTTCCGTCCCCATCCCCTCAACCCTCAATCATACATCGCGACACGTGTCTGAAGTGTCACGCGTGAGCCTGCAGACAACGCAATCCATCCGGCACGACATCTCCATCAGAAAATTGATCAACCCCCTCCGTCACGCATCGTTGCGAACATGACGAAAACTTAACGAGCGCATATACCGGAAACGGACTACACCGACCACCGACACCTATATCCAGTCCGCTTGCGAGCACGACCCTCAACTTCCAGTTACTCGCCCTCTCATCCCTCCCCGCGACAAGGAAGTTGGCGAAGGTGGCGGTAGCGGTCCTCGCGGAGAATTCATCCCTTAAGAAAATACAGGCAATAACCTCCGGATCCTCATTGGAGGCGGGAGACTGGGGAGGTTGGGGTGACGGCACACAGGGTGGGCGCGACGGGGGGATAGCATAGTGCTAGGAAAGACGTTGCTGCGTAGCGAGAAGCAACGACGACGCGGAGGGGAGGGGCGTCGAACGAAGGAGAACGAGGCAGCCGCTGTTGCCGTTGCCGCCGTCGCCACCGCCGCCGCCGTCGGCGCCGCGGAAGTGGAGGAAAAGGTGAAGGTGGAGAACTCGGAGGGAGGCGGTGGGTTAAAGGTAGCGGGCCAGAGCCTCACTTTATTTTTATGCAGTTATTGATCTCCGTAGAACCCGACACCCGCCGCGTACCCAACCTTCCTCCCCCTGTGCCGCTCTCCTCGCTCCTACCTGCCCCCCCCCTCCCCGCCCTGTCCCTCGCCCTTCGGCCAACTCAACCTCCTGCCGCCGCGCCTCTTGCCGCCTTGTGCCGGAGAGCTACCCTCTGCCCCTTTCGCGGCAGGGTGGCGGCGGGTAACTAGCTTATCAAAAAATGGGCGTTGCCGCCTCTCACTGTCCTGTTCTGGCTTCTCTTTTCCGCGACCTCGTGCGCACCTACTCCTTCCTTCCGTCTTGCTTTCCTTCCTTTCTCTCTCCTTTCTCTTTCTCTCTTTCGATCTCTTCTTTCGTCTTTTTCTTTCTAGCCTCTCTCGTTGCCATTCTATCCTTTTTTTCAATGTTCCTCTTTCTCGCGCCTTCTTTCCACCTTCTTTCTCTTTCTACTTTTCTCGATCTCCGTTCTTTGCCGCCCTCTCGCTTCCGTTCATAGACTTTTCCTCCGCACGATCTCTTTTCTCTCTTTCTCCGTTGAACGAGAGAAGATCCTTTCGCCCTTTCGCCCGCGGCCACTCGCGAGTCCGTTGGTCCTCTCTCTTCACCGCGGCTGTCTCTACAGCGTCTTCCATTGTGGCTCGCACACCTGCCCTGTCGCGGGGTGGCCCTCATTGGCGTGTCGATGGCGGAAGGCGCGGGATTGGGAGCGGGGGATGAGGGACGAGAGGGCAACCGGGCGCCTTCAGCCGGCTCGGTGGGGTGAGACGGCTCGCCCGTGGCGAGAGGAGGGTGAGAGAACGAAATAAGATATCGGAGGAAGGAGGGGGATAGTGGAGGAGGATGAGCAGCAGGGTCGGCAGGTGGAAGAGGGAGGAGGATGAGGCTGCAGGAGAGCATCGAGTACGAGGGGGGAGAGAACGAGGGATGAGACCGAGGCGAGAAAGAGAACGAGAACGAGAACGAAAGAAAGAGAGAGACTGTGCAGAGGTATCCCATCCTTGCCCGGCCACCCGCCAACTACCCCACTTCCCATTTTCTTCCAGGGTGTGTCCCATGCTTCTTCGATTTAGGGTAGGTTCGGGGCCAACCGAACCACCCTCGATCCCATCCCTCTGCCTCGTACGGCTCTATATCCGCTATATATACCCTCCTCCCCGCGTCTCCTGCTTCACCCTCACCCGCGCCCTTAACGGCGACTCGCACCATCCTGCCCACGCGGGACTGGCCAGGTGGCGGCGCGGCGTGTGGTAGTTATGTGTACACGTACGACGCGCGTGCACGTGCACGCTGGCATACATGTCCAGCCCGATCGATGTCTAAACCCCCATACACCCTCTTCTCAAATACCGCCCCTTCGTCTTCTCTCTTTCTCCGGCCCTCTCTTTTTCCGTCCCATACCCACCGTTCGGTCCTTAATTACGCGCGCGGGACGCTACACTCTTTTCTTTCTCCCGATCCCGGCGAGACGCGGCGCGACGGCTTCAGCAATGGAACCGAACGAGAAGCGGAAAGCTCTCTCTCTCTCTCTCTCTCTCTCTCTCTCGCGGACGCGCCCGATCTCGAAACGTGAGCCCGTTCCTTAGATTGCATCGCTCGACTAAGGATGATCCGGCTTGATCCCTTAGCGCAGGCTGTATTCCGCCAAGACGCCGCTGAACGACACGTTCGATTTCATCTAATGCGGGTGATCCTTTTTCTTGATCTCACGTTCAAGCATGCTTGCGTATTAATCTCTCTTGGACAAATTTGTCAATGGAAATTTGTAAAATAATAAAATTAACTATTTAGAATGTTTCCAAAAAATGAAGTCTTTTTTTTTACTAAAATTTAAACATAAATAAGCTGTGCAATCTATTGAGTATTCGATAAGAGTGTGTAAAGGCGAACTTCTTCATTTAGTATTTTTCTCATAAACGTATAAAAGTTTAACTTATAATATTTGGCAAATTTATCGAAATAAATTCGAACTTTAGATAAAGAAAAATTATACGTCACAAGCATCATATTTAAAGTATAACATATTACAGAGATGCAGATATGCTAGTCCATCCGCATATCAAGAAATCATGATGAGATATATATGATAAAATATGTCATAAAGAACATAAGAATTACGTAACAACTGCAATAATAACAGAATTTACACAGAAAAAAACAATAGCAGATCGCACGATATTTCATACGTGTCATAATAATTGATATCTTTGTTAGGCATGGTAAAAATATTGTACAGATAACTCAATGTAATTATTAAGCAAACGTATTTATAGAGAGGAAATGTTATAATAGTCAAAAGTATTTTTCCATTATAACATTTCCTCTCTATAATAGGTTTGTTTAATAATTGCATTGAGTTAAGAGGATTCTCTTAATTATCTGTACAATATTTAGAATGTAATATTTGTGGGTAAACATAATTATTGTAAAAGAGATTCTCGTGAAATGTGATCTAAACTGTGCGTTCTCCACATTGCACATAATCGATAACAATATACAATGAAGTACTATTGTGCATGTAAAAGTGTGTTGTGTCTTCCGACTGAGCGCTGGATTCTGTTTTACTTCCGATCCATTTCCATAGTATTGCGTAAGAGGAGCACCCCTTCCGGAAATTCTAAATATATATATATATATATATATTAGCGTAACGCGCATGACTGTTCATAAGTAATTTTTGATAGGTAAAATTTTGGCTTGCTCAGCCAATATTGATACGTTAAAGTATCTAAATAAGTAAGTATGAAGTAACATTAGTTACATCGACACGTACATCAACAGCTTAACTATTATCTAACACTTGGTAATTAACATTTGGTAATTAGTACATTTTGGCATAATAGACGTGACATAATTCGAACTCTCGAACGGAAACATCAGTCGTTTCATCATGAAAGACGAAACTACATTTTCACCGTTATTTCTTCGTTCTTTCTAAGATCCACTCCGCATAATTAACGACGCTCGAATTGCCGGCCGTAAAACCGTAAAGGCCGTTCGAGCGTAAACTACACAATCAATTAATCACCGATTAGTACCATTTATCCCGAGATCACGATTGTTATCGCTTCGTTGGTTCGAAAGTATTGTCTTCCGTAAAGAAAAAAAGAAGAGAGAGAGAGAGAGAGAGAGAGAGAGAAGGGGGAGGGGGAGGGGGGAGGAAAAAAATGAGAGGGGAAAGAAGCGGCTGCCTCGTCGTCGCTGCTGCGCCTCGTGCTTTCCACCCCCGAGCCGCGTCGGGGATAGGGTCAATGCCCGATCACGTGGCAAAAAGGGCGAAAAACGCTTCTCGGTGAGTAACAGCGGGACGACGCGAGGCGAGGGAGGGACATGAGTAAAGGCAGCGAACACAAGGAGGTTCGAGGAGCGGAGAAGCCGAAAACGTGACAGCGTCGCCCGGGCCGCGTAGCAACAGGCATCTGTTGCAATAGAAGACCCGATAGATACCCCGGCCGTTACTGTGTACTTGCATTCTGGTGTACGTGTGTACGAGCGAGTGTGCGGGTGTGCGCGTGTACTGCACACAACGCCGTATCCACGTGCAGATATTCGAGAGAGAAGAGAACCAACCTGCCAGGACGACTCTACATTCGAGAATAGTACACGAGATTGTCGTCGTGTGTATATATATAAACGCGATGTGCGTATCGAACGCGTATAGTGCACCGGAAGACGCAGGATACGCATGTTGATAATACGAGAAAGCGAAAGAGGTATACGTCCTCGAAGTATAGTAGTGAAAGTAAGGAGAAAAAGTTTCATCTAATCGGCTTACTCTCCGAGTTCTCATTGAGTAATTAATTCTTGGAATATTTGTCGAATAGGAAGATATATATAATTGTTCTTTTAATTCTTAAAATTACTAAAATAATTTATACTTGTATGAATATTTTTAGAATCGATTATCTTAACGAATATATATCTTTATAATTCGCATTTTAATTTTAATTGTGATGAAATAATTCATTCTATTTTATACGTAAACAACAAATAATTTAAGAGTTAACAAATATTAATTAGCTAAATAACAATTGCAGTAATTATAATGATAATAATTTATATTTCAAATTTATTTTATTATGATATGTATTATCATAATTCACACACAACACACACACACATGCACACACACACACACACACACACACACACACACACACACACACACACACATTTCGAAACTTCTCTCGATAATTTTATTTGTATTGTATTTTCTGTACATATCGTAAGATTCAGATATATTCACGCTCGCTTCACCATCAATGACACTGGTTATACATAAGTAAATCAATACATTGTCTGCGGATGTATCCGGCGCGCAGTGAGGGAAATATGCCGCGTGCGGGAAAATCGCGTCGTCGACCGAATCGCTCGCCGGAAAATAGGCATGAACGGCACGAAAAACATGGCAGGCCATGCGTGGAGAATTGTTGGAGTGCTGGGAACGATGGAAATACAGAAGGAAAGAGAGGGAAGAGGAAACGAGAGAAACGAAAGTAGTACGACGCATAATCCGGGACGTGTGTCCTCGCTCAAGAAGCAAATCGACAAGCGAACGCGATTAATTAAAGGCGATAACAGACGTTCTTGATTACATTCATGGTACGTAACATTCCCTTGGGAGGAATATGTTAAAATGTAGTAAATTGCAAAGTTGAAACAAGAGGTTTGACGTCACCGACAATATCGCAGCTGTGCAAAAATATTTGAATGCCTTTTAAATTGAAAAACTCAGATAACGTAGCATTAACGTTCGGCATTTAAAAATACTGAATTTTAATAATTAATTAATGCAAATGCGATTCTTATTCTTATTCTTATTGAATTTAGTAACTATCAAACTCGTCGAGTAGTCGGTCTTATTATCAAAATCAACGAACCGACGTTGAAAATCAGCAAAGACGTAATTAATGTTGTTAAAACGTTTCCATGCATTTTCATGCTGGATTTCAATTAAGTTTCACGAAGAGTCGGGATATAAACGCGAAACCTACGAGTCCGGGTTTGCAATGATAATCTTTCGGTTCACGGTAGAAAAAGCCCGCGGCACAATGCGCTAGCGGCGCAGTCGAACAGGTGGCAGTTCTATATTTTACCTCTACTTCGCCGGCTGACTCCTCCCGGCTCCTCTGCTCTCTTTTGCCTCCGCTCCGCTTCGATCCCGTTCTGCGCTCTCTGCCGAAAATAGCGACCGTGAACTTGCCTAGCTCGCTTGAATGAAGAGGTATCCGCTATGCGCATTCCAGCGTAGAAATAGCGACTTTGCAGCGACTGTAACAAATAAATTGTCTATCATGATTATTATATATTATAGGATGAGAATATTTAGCAACTTTAACAAATTAATCATGAAGATATAAAGTAATTAAAAATCTGATTGCAATCTCATTTTTTTGGAAAAAAAAAAATTGTAAGTACATTCATTTAAAAATTTATTAAATTCCTTATGTTGCTTTAACGCTGCTAAAAATATCAAAAGATTTATGCCATTTCCATCAATGTAGATAAACTTTAATCTCGATTCAACTTTACTCTTCATATTTTTCCAAATTCGTTAGAACCAAAAAAGATGAAGTATACTCGTAAGTTAGATTAAAGTTATCTATTTTGGTAGATGGATACGGGCATTAGTAAGACTTCAACATCTTGTCTCATAAAGTTTTTCTTTTCATAATTGTGTCCAATTAAGAAAGCATAATATTATATGTATAATGTGTAAATTTTTCGCAGTCAATTCTTCGGTGCAATAATAAATAATGGATTTAATTAATAAATTCACGAATTAAAATTAACGAATTCTAAGGACCATGGAAAAAACAGCAATAAAACGTGAGTGAATTGGCCAACCAATAGAGACTGTAAGGCCATAACGTAAGTAGTAGCAAATCCAATGTTAATTTCTTTATTGCTTATGTTTTACTTAAGTTTTTTGTGTGCCACTAAGTCTATTTTACAATCGCGTAAGTGCAGTTGTAAGTGATTGTAAATTTAACCAATCACAATCGAATATTCTCCTTATACATAATAATATTTGACTATGATTGGTCAATTCATACAACTATGCTTACACAATTGTAGAACAGGTTTGAAGGGCCATCTACAATAGAAGTACTTAATATTGTATGATAAGTCGTAAGCTGTAAAAAATAAGACCAATCGGATTCGATTATTCCGAATGGAAATTCGTATCAATCGACTGTGATTGATCGATGTCTTATGGCTTATTACGTATTACTTCCATTGTAATAGTCCTTAAGAGCACGCATATTGCCATTTTCGTTAGCAAAAAAAAACAAACGGTTGTCGCGAAAAACTATCGAAAGGTCCAACGGCAGCAGCAATAACAGCGGCAGCAGTAGCAGCAGGAAATTTCAGAAGCATCGGTGACAAACGTCGGAAGCCACTCTGGACTTTGCTATCGTACCTTACTACTCTATCGTGACGACGAGATACATCGGCGGCTACGGGCGGCTACTCTCGCCCAGTGATTCAAAAACGTCCAATAAACGCGCAACGTGACGCGCGACCGCCGTTCCGAGATGGGAAAAGTTTCGGAGCGTACACATTGTTTACGCCGCGCGTTACAAGGGCGATACGGAAATTCCGCGAAATCCGGCAGATTGTGCCGCTCGCGTGCGCGGCCCATCGCATAACACCCGCGCCGTATATATGCGATGCGTGCATGTATGCATATATGCATGTATGCATGTATGTATACAAGGGGGAACTCTGCGGCACGCACACCGCGGCGTTATCATAACCCAGTGACGCCAAATATTGATTTTGACACGTACACGTGACAAGGCGTCGGACACCGGCGTGCTGTGAATGCATACGCGCGGTACGTACACGCGTACACGCGTACACGCGCGAACGGCACGGTACACACATTCGGTTCGGTGAGAGAGAACCGCTCTGACGCGGCGCGGCGCACGTCGAATTTAGCCACATACATATATATACATATATACACGCGCACGCACACGCGTACCTACACGTGCTCACGTTGATCCATCGCGAGCTCTCGAGCTGCCACTCGCATATACTATACATATACCGGGTGATAAAGGAAACAGCCGATAATGCGTCGAGAACAGAAGGGTAGGAAGGGTAGGAAGGTGCGAATTTTCGGTTTCGCTGCGTTCGTGCGGAAATGATTTACAATGCGGTATAAACTTATGTACGCGTGCAGATAAAATCGATGGTTCCGAACAAGTCTGTCGGAACGTCGGCAAGTGTACAGGGTATACGTTACGCGATGTTTGCGAATTGATATTAGCAACGTTCGCAATTCGATCAAGTTTCATGTCTCATGAATATTAAAGTCGTGTGTATGTGTCTAAACATAGAGTTAATTAAGTTGCAGGAATTATAGAATAATAATTGCGAGATTGTAATCGCGATCTTTTCTTTGCGTACGATTAACATCGTCGTCGCTTGACATCGCGACGACCGCTTCGACGTATCGCCTTCAAGTGGAACGGCGAACTAATTAGTTCGATTAGCAGTTGTATTATCAAGCTCATAGTTGTGCAACAACGTGCTCCCCGAGAATTTATCATAATTCTGTGTCCCTATTTGTTGCCGCGTAGTATTAACGATGCACGCTCGAGGTTCACGCGAGCACGCATTGGCGGAGCAAATTAACATTAAAGCTCCTAATAATATCATCACGTCACGTTCCGATCTGTAATAACGTTGCTCATCTGCGTCTTGCAAGAGCGTCGATTGTACAAAGAATAATCCTGATCTCGCGATTCCTCTCCTCCCGACATTACGCCATCTAACGTACATTGCAAGTTGATGAATTAATAATACGCAATAATAAATAATACGCAGAAAAAGGTGCTAATTCCAGTTTGTATAATCAATATTAATGATACTGTCAGAATTAGTCTTGGCAAGACGTTAATTTACTTGCCATTCATCAATTTGTAGAGGAATGCAAGTAAATAGTAATGCAAAAATGCGACGGTTGTTTTATATCCGTTTCTTCGCACAAACAGCTACCAAAGGCAGCGTTGTTCTTCAAATCGAATACTTGAATCGAAATGTATCTACATTACTCACGAAGAAGTCGTTGACGTTTGCATTTCGGGCCGATGTTTTCACAATCGGTTAGTACGACTGCACTATGCGCGATGTAAAAGGAGGTCATGGTACAACCAAATGGCAATAATAATACAAGAACTAAGTCCCTCCGTTCCGCCAACTGATATTCTGGAAACCTGAAATTCAAACCGATGTATACACGCTGGCGACATCTGGCGGCGAAGCGAAGAATGTCATACGCAACTGTAGATTTCTGCGAGATCAACGGGTCATCGATAACTTACCCAATTTTGAACATGAATTCATAGTTACCTTCAGAGTTATGACCGACATCATCTCCAAGACAATTTTTTCGTTGCTCACTGCGAATGCTTTGTTCATCAGTCAAAAGAAAGAATTTTACAAAGTCATCAAAAAATGCTTCGTATTTGTAGCGTGAAGTCGATCGCATCTATGTATGTATACGTATATAATTGTTTGTTAATGGGAAAACTTTTCAGGAGAATTTGTCAAATTCTAAAGAAAACATTTTAAGAAAAAAATAGCACAATTTTAAATAATATATTTGTTTATAATTATTTCAGCATTTCTTCACGATATCAAATTCAAAAAATATTTCTTTTCTGTTATTATTATGAACTTGCACAGGATAAACGATAATTTTGCCCCCTAGTGGTAAATTGGGAGAGTTACAAATGTTTTTTTCAACAAAAGTGTATATCTTTAGAGATGACTTCATTATCTCAAAATGCTAATTTTTTAGTTATGTCACTTTTCTATCAAACAAGTGATATATACTATTAGGTGTTGGAATTAATTCGTAGCGTTTTACAAGTGATGGGAAGTACTTTCATTAATGTATTTTTTAATGCTCATGTGAAATAAATAACATTCTTTCATTAAAAACGCTACGAATTAATTCCAACACCTAATATATTTTATAAATTATCGAATAGATAAATGATGGAATATGTAGAGAAAAGTATTAGCATTAATCGGAAATATCGAATTGAAAATGATTGTACCAACAGCACATTTATATGTATCATTCATATTTGTTAAAAAATTTATTATAGTTGGTAATTAATCCCAATATAGCACAGAATTTGCAAAACCTCTGCAATTGTTACAACACGCAATATTCATGCTGCAACTTTTGTACAATTTTGTACTGTAGGGGTCTTTTTAATTAAAAATATATACACAATTACATTTAAATAATGTCTATATATAATTATATTTATTACGCAACTGTTAGAATATGTTTAAGTGATAAATTTAATCGCTAATGAATTTCAATTTTAATGACATACGAATTTGAATAACCAAATATACTAGAAATTATACGAAAAAAAAAACATATAATCGCGTGACTTTTATTTTTAGACTATTTTAAGAAAAAAAATATTTGCATTGATTTGAAAATGCTATTTCATGAAATCCTATAAAAAAGCAGCGTCACGGTCTCAATTTAATGTTTACGAATGGATTTATTCAATTTCCAATATCAGATCGTTCAAGATTGATATTACATCATTTTCATGCATTTTCTACTGTCCGGCGTCAATTTTAATCATATAACCTATTTTAATTGACGTTGGAAATGAATGTCAAACGTAAACATGAAAATAGGAAACCTTGAGATGTACTATCTTAATGATCTTCTTAATAATAACGGGATTAACGAATGCAACATTAATGGCGCTTAAAGTAGCTTACATTTGCCGCTTTTACCGTCACCTGGCGACTAACCTAACCTAAACTCCATCCTGCTTTCCAGCTGCACCTGTTACGCGGATTTAATACCCGGCATCGTCAACAGAGAGCACGACATGCTTCCAAATAATGTGAAAATGTCAATAACTTTGAGACAAATCAGCAACTGAGAATATCATCCTGTACTTTGTTTCGAGAATCAATATAATCGTATCTTACACAAAACGTGATTAAATCTCGCGCATAAATTTGTCAACTATTCGGTTGGGAAGTTTAGTAAACAAACTTGCATTCGTTTTACGAGTACTATTAATGACTGCCCTAAACGACCGGAAATGACGTGTGAATTGAGAGGGAAAGTAATATTTTCGGAGAGAAAACACGTAATCTCATCGAGTCAGGCGAGTCTTGCTGAAATCATCGCAAGCTGATTGGACGTACGTAACTTGTCGCGTTCGCTCGAGCCACTTAATATCGCGTCGTCGTAACCGGTATGGCCGGGAAAGGTGCCATGTGGCCAGGTGCATCCGCAAAGATTGGCTCAGCCATGTTGGAATATTCAAACGTTCATGGCGGTATTTACGTTGGGATGCATCGTCGGTAAACAACGATTGGTGGTCGTGACGGAGACGCGAGCGCTCGTCTCATGTCGAAAATCGCTTTTATCCTCGCGACGTAAGCTACAAGAACAAATTTGCGACACGACTTCGGCCGAGACCGCGAGATGCTCGACTCGTAAGTGGATGCGCCGAATGCAGTACAGTCAGCGTCGAAAGTAAAGCCAGCACGTGCAATGAACGAGCTGTAGGGACTTGCTTAGATGGAAAAATCGAGCGTGGCGCTTCATAAGAAAACTCTTGGTCGTGTCAAACTGATACGATTATGTGACGGTAGTATCGCCGTGCGACGCACCGTTTCGGAGATATGCGTTTCCAAAATTTATTTATCGCGGCAGGTTTACCGATACTTTTGGAAGTTACTGTACCGCTAACACGACGAAGGAACCAACTGGCCGTACCGACCGTCGCGGCCCGTTAAAATATTGTGCTGATTGGTCGCGATTACGCTTAAAAAAATAACTTTTTCGGTATGCGAGGAATTGGAACGATTAGATATCGCGATGATGTAACAAGTTAAACATTTCGTTATTTTTTATACACGCTATTGCGCGTGCATATATTATTTTCTCGAGATGACCGTTAAACACTGCAAACAGTTACGATAATTCGATAAAGATAGCAAGAATTAATTAAACAACTCGTACGAAATATTCAAACGCACACGATGACAAACAAAAATGCTTCCGTTTATTTTTTTGCATCAATTACACTCATCATCGTAATCTTCGCATTCTTTTTAATTATATCCCTGGAACACGGAGCGATTGTCATATGACGCGGACTAGGCGGCTCGACTCTACGAAACTCGGAGTATGCTCGGTACAGTCGGCAACAAAAGGCTCGCGCGGCACGAGCGAGGAAAACACGTATTGGGTCGGTTAAATCGCAATATTGCGTCAGGGGCGTCATGAGAAATTTGTAGAGAAAAAAAAGTTGGCCCGATTTGGTGTATATAGTATCCGTCTTCAGGCCCGCGTTGAGGAGTTATTGCGCGTCGAAGATGATTTTTCTGTAGGCGCCGTCAGTCAGCGACGCGCGCAGACTGTACCGTGGACGCCACCGGCAGCCACGAGCGGCCGCTTCATGTACAGTCAGTTGAAAAAGTACGGTCGGTGTGCCGTGAAGAAACATCGAATTGGCATCCTCGGATCGCCGAATTACGCGTGGGGCGTGATGAGAAAATTGTAGATCGTAAAAAACTAACACGATTTGGTGTATATAGTATTCGTCTCGGTACGATCGTTGTCGAGTTATTCGCGTTCGCAGGCGCGTCGGGTGGATGCGTATCGGAGCACTTTTAGCGCTGACTGTATCAACGGACGCTACGAGAGTCCGTAGCCGGCGTAGGCTCAGTTGGCAGCAGTACGTATAACGAGTAGCATCTACCATGGCCGATATCTCGAAGGAGGAGCTACGCAAGGAGATCACCGGTAAGTGGCGATATTGCGTGATGTAGGCGATTTCGGTGCGGGATATCAGCGTAATCGAGCTACGTTCAAGCGTACGCACGCGTTGCGCGTCGCCATCGCATCGGGAATACAGGCGAAATCGGGCTCTTTGCTCTTGCGACGTGACGACTTTAGCGCGCACGTATGTGCCCAAGTGGCGTGCCCCACGCCGGCCATTATAACTGCGGCTCACCGTATTTTACCATCTACGTCGCGGGCTAACGGTAGGACTGGCCGGATAATCGCTCCGTGCAATCCGCTCGCGATTTTTCATCTAGCCATTTCGGTGTCCTGGCGAAAATTCGGATTTTTCGTCGTTCGCTATAAAAAGATAGCTTTCTCGTCCCGTCCTTGCGGCGGGCCGTATGACGCGTCTCGAGTGTGTGGTGGCGCGCGCCTATCAGCCTCGCTCTCGATTCGTGTCCTATTCCCACTCTCTCTCTCGCTCGCTCGCTCGTACTCTCTGTACCGCGTCACGGCGGATTTTTATGTCGTGGGAGATAAAAAAAGTGCGTATATATTCCTGTGTGAAGCTCCTTCGAGAAAGATACGCTTCACGTCGATCGGAAACGGCCACGCGCGCGCGCTGCCCTTTTTTCCCTCCTTCGCGCGCCTCTCGCGTATCGCCGAATGGATCGTCATTGGTTATAACCGGAGTCGCTGCCGCCCGCCTCCACCACCGTCCGTTGCCGTTAATATACCGAGATATTCGCCAGTTTGCTATCTTTCCTCCATTGCCAATGTAACACGACTGTAACTATCCATCGCCATTACAAATCTTGTCTCGCCCGTTGCGAGTTACAAAGCGGCGGTTGATGATTAACGAAGCGCGCGCGCCTTACGTATTTATATATATATATATATATATATATTTTTTTTTATTATTATTATTTAAGAACAGTTTTCGGCGAGCGTCGCGAATCGACCGACCGAGCGAACGAGCGAGCGAGCGCGCGCGCGTACATCATTTCCCTTCGCTTCTCTGTCTCTCCTCTTGTTCCTTCCATCTTTCTCGCGGTTTTCGATCGTTTCGGGAATCAATGCGCCGCACGATCGACCGCGGTACGCCGAGAAAAATCCCTCCGCGTCTCGCTCCACGCGTCGCAACGATGACTCGTTGCGTACTTACAGATATCTTTTTATTAGAGTCGCGCGCTGCTCCGATCGGCGGCGACCGGCACGGCGCGCGCCGCGCGCCACGGCGGCCATTTGCGCTCGATACTCACTAGATCCCCCCGACGCGGGAAACCAAACTATTCCAGAACCTCGCGTGTATACAAGCGCGGAGAATTGAGCGACGAAGCGTAACCTTCCGCTCTTGCACGCGAACAATTCCATTTTGCGCGGCTTTTTTAACTTGTATTTTAAGGATCGTATTGATCAACTCTGATTAACTTTAATCGACTTGCAAAATTATTCGATTTTGCAAAATTATTTAAAACGCAACATCTCTAATATACGATTTTATTGTTCTTAATCTTTTTTTCGATATATTAAACATAATTCTATTAATTAATTTGATACTTTTATTTGTATTGCTTATTAAAGTAGTAATGCTGATAAAGTTAATCGGAGTTGATCGAAATGACCTTTGGTTGTCATTTTGTTCTCTCTCCATTACCTCATTCCTTCCTAAATAATAAAATTAGTGTTTAAAAGTAGTAAATAAAAAAAATTCTGTTATAAATAAAGTGTCTACAGAAACAATATGCATTATATTTTTTAATTACTTTTAATGGATTTAAACTGAAATTATAAAATACACAAATTGATATTCGAATAACTATTTAAATTTCTAAGGACTTAAGAAAAAATTTGTTATATAAGAATATATACAAACATATTTAAACATATGTAAAGATATATGATTATGTACGAAACTTATCTATATATTCCTTTGTATAATTATTGTTTGATACAAGAAAAATAATAATAATGAGAAAATAAACAATAATTAAAAGATTTAGTTTTACTTTTACAAAAATTTAAATTTGAAAAATGAGAAAAAATTACACGTATATAATTATATTCAAATTATTATACACAATTATATATGTGCAATTTTTTCTTATTTCTTTAAACTGAATTTTTTTTTAAGAAACTGCGAAAATAATCCTTTTAATTACTTTTTGTTTTTTTTTTTTTATTTTGATTGTATCAAACAGTAATTTACAAAAGAAAGGACATATGACAAAATTTCGTATATAATTACGTATTACTATATTTTTACATATATTTTTATATGAAGATTTTTTCTTGGGAATAATTATTTAAATAACAATGGTACTTAAAAATTTTCGAACTTTTTTGTTTTTGCAATATAATAAAAATTATATTGCAAAAACCGAAAAATACTTTAATGTATCTTAATTACAAAGTGTAATTATATTATGTTTATTAATTTTGTTTAGCTATCCTCAAGGATGCTGATCTCACTACAATGTCTGCTAAAAAAGTGAGGCAACAAATCGAAGAAAAACTCGATGTTGATCTCATAGAAAGGTAAGGCAACAAATAAAAACATACATATAAATGAAATATGATTACAGAAATATTTTTGATTATATATTTTTGCATCTTATATTTTGATATATGATAAGATACGACAATCATTCATGCATTAGCACGTAAAAAAAAAGCAACGGCACCATTTCGATACCAAATCGATTCATATTACACGACACGACAAAATATTTTTCTTCGTTATACATGTGCATTTGTTCTCGTTAATGTTGCAACATCTAAAGACTTCTTTGCAATTATAATTCGACTATTTTGTTACTTCGTTGTTGTCTTTTTCTTTATATTATTGCAGGTTGAATTGAGAATACGTTTATATGTTATAAATGAATATTTCATCGTATTGATAATGTAAGTTAATTTTAAGCATGATTCATATTAATAAAATATTGAAGATATGAATTTCGAATACTTGGATGTATGCAAGCATTTATTATGAAAGAATTTATTTTTGCATTTTTTTAAATAAATTGATATGTTGCTAAATAGGGAAGCAATTCATTCCTTTATCTATCTGATGCTTTATCATGTGTGCTCATAATATGTATATGCTGATCATATTATCATAATATCACAATTTATTTTATTTTTCTGTAAATATAAAATAAATTTAATTATTTTACTAATTATATTTATATTATACTTTTAAAACTGAATCAAAAGCTTTAAAATGGACATATAATAAGGCACTTGTGCACTGTAAAATAGTGCGGAAGAGAGTCTCGTGATGTCCTAGAAAAAAACAGAGGATCTTCTGAGTGGAACTGTAATATAATAATATAAGTTACCACCTCGTTCCTCTTCTAACAAGTTTTTATATTTTAATTCTTACAGATACATTTACAATAATTACTTATAAAATAACAAATTACATTCATCCTTTATAGGAAAAAGGAAGTCGATGATTTAGTCATGGAATGTCTCCAAGAAAAACAGGATGGAGGAAAGAAAAAGAAGAAGGCTGCTAGTGAAGAGTCTGAAGATGGTGAAGAGGAAGAGGAAGAAGGATCTGAAGAGGAGGAGGAAGAAGAAGAAAAAAAACCAGCCAAGCGAAATCCTGCTAAGAAGGCTCCTAATAAACGTAAGAAGGGATCCTCTGAAGATGAAGAAAGCGCTAGTGATGATGATGCTAGCGATGAAGAATACAGTCCAAAGAAACCTAAAGTTACACCTAAAAAAAGTAAGATATTTTTTTATTATAATAAAATTTTATTTTTTGTCAAGATTTCATTAAAAATCTTACATGGAATGTATTACATTTTTTTTTATAGGTAAGCCTGGAAAGAAAGGAAAAAAGAAGGGAAGTGACAGTGACAGTGACGAGGACTGGGGTAAAAACAAAAAAGCTCCAGGAAGCACAGCAAAGAAGGGAGCTGGTGGGAAGGGCAAAGGTGGTGGTTATACACGCGCTATTACACTGTCTCCAGAACTCGCCGCTGTTGTTGGCGCAGAACAAATGGCTCGACATGAAGTCGTGAAGAAAGTATGGAGTATTATCAAAGAAAGGAATCTTTATGTAAGTATTATTTGTAATCATTTATCTAATATTTTTGTGCATTATCCATACTTTATTTTTTTTTACTTTACTATATTTGTTACATTTTAGAAATTATGTATTATATTAAATGTATGTATTTATTTGACAAAAATCATGTTGCAAAGAAAATGACTATTTTTACAGGATCCTAAGAATAAACAATTTGCGATTTGTGATGAGGAATTAATGAAGGTAATCGGCGTAAAGCGTTTCAGAACTTTCGGTATGATGAAATACCTCAAAAATCACTTTGTAGATTAAATCATTCTTCAATCCCGATCTCCGACAAGTTATATACAAATATATATATAACATATTCCAAGGTGCGTCTCGTGCACCTCTTCATCTTTCTCACACGATACATACATACTATACATGAGACACAAAGGTATTTCTTGCGACTTAAGACTTTAGACCATGTTTACACCATTCCGATATATTCTGCCGCCCATTGTAACCATTTTGTTCCATTGATGACTGCAATATCATATTGACCCAATAAGCTTTATTACAAGTATGACTCTCAACAAATGCATTTGAAATAATTGCGTTTGAAATAAGGCATTTGATAATAATTCATTTAGATAATATTTAACAAGTAATTACAGATGTTCTTAATGATTCTTCTTGACACTGGGACAATTGTTACCATGGACGTTCAGATGATTCGAAATGTGAATGACATTACAGTGGCCAATAGTCAATAAGCTGGTTTTAAGTCATCTAATTCAAAATAAATGTTATATCATTTGTATGGTCGTCATTAATAACAATATCTTACTCCTAATACAACATAACGTGACACATCATTATAGCAATGGCATTATTGAATGATAAATTGAAAAAGTTTAATTTTGAAATTTTTCAAGATTAAAAAAAAATTCAATTTTATTACGTGACATTTCAACTACAAAATACATATATCACATAGATGATGATATAGTTGTTTTCAATATATTTCAAATATTGAAGAAGTTTCTTTTTTCTACATTCACCTCCAAAAAAATGGACCATAAATTTAAACACAATTTTTTAACATCTAGCACTAAGCAAAAAATTATAATCAGTCGAATTAAAGCTTAAATATTATCTCTTGAACACAAAAAAAAATTGAGTTATAAAAAATGTTTAACAAATGGCGGTTGTTGAAGATAACTTTGACAAATTTTTGGAAATTTTTTTAAACTTGCACTTCAACGGAGTCTGTTCAGATTTGAGTCAGATATAAAAATGTATGAATTTTTATTTCTCAACACATCCGTTTTTGAATATTTTTGTTCGAGTAAAATTTTTTAAAATTAAATTATACAATTTTAAAAAGAATATTACAGATAACTTTTTTCTTAATTTTTAATTTTGATTTTTTTATGTTTAAAAGAAATATTCAAGCTTTGATTTATCTCAGTAATAATATTTTGCTAAATAATTGCCATTGAAAAATGTTAAAAAATTATGATAAAATTTAGTAGCTTATTTTTTTGCAGATGAGTATTGTGTTATTATCTATGATCTTAATTATATGTATGTGTTTTAATACAAAAATCCTTAAAGTTAACGCCAGATCGTGCATGATTTGTGGTTTATAATTTGCTGTTCGTCATTCGCATGAGATTAGTGGGTAAGACTGCATTCGGGGATACACATTAAATGCTTCCAGGTATCTGTTTATCCTTATTTATTCGATGAATAACAAGGGTAGAATGATATTTGGAGGCATTCATGTATTTCCGAACGCAGTTTAATATGGACAGGCGGATTCGCTAAATGCGGTTATTGTTTACCATTCATGTTGACTTGCCAACGATATGATTTTCCCACAAAAGGAAATCATCACAAATCAATTCGTGTATAGAGCTATATATAATGAACCGCAGTTCACAAACAGTGAATATGAACAGTTTATCCTAGCAAATGATCGATTTCTGCAATTCTATTATGAATTGTGCGTAATCTGACGCTAGTTTTGTTGGTATTTTTGTTATTCTTTGTTTTTATATTGAAATAATTTTTTCTGAAAAATGGATGTAATAGAATGGCAAATTTTGCCTCCAAAATGAAAAATGCGAACATTTAAATTAAAAAAAAGAGAGAGAAGTTATGCGGAAAATTAACATCCTGTACCTCTTCTGTATAATAGCTACATTATACACATGCAAATGTAAGCAAAGTTTAATTGTATTATCGTGTAATTACTAATTATTGTCGTATTATAGGTTTCTTGGTGTAAAAATTGAATCTAACGTTTAAGATCTAATGGTAAAACAATATATTCATTGAAAGGTATCTTATAAGCATATATTAAATGATTAAAGTCACAGTGCGTGCAGCGACCACTGGCTGTTGAAGTGTAGGAAATAAAATAATAGGCTCACGAAGCGAGGTGCGGAATCTTAACCGCATACATCTGTCCGAGCTTCGACATGTGTAAAATTCGTGTATTTTGAATATAAATTAAAGAAATGCTGGCCTAAACCAGGAATAAAGCCACACGAATGAGATCATTGCAGTTTATGATAACGAAAGAATTGCATGAAAGAAATGCTATGCGTACGGAATGATACATTAGAATACAAACTTGTTTCTCCAAAAAAAAAAGGGAGAAAAGTTCTATTTAAACTGTAATGTTCCGAAAAATGTATTTGGAAGTGTCATTAAATAATATTGCTTTCATTTTTTTTTAAACTGTCTTGTAATTTATTTCAATTATTTCCTAGTACTTTCTTAATGACCCATTATATGTACCTTTTAATATTCCGAATAAATGCATTCATATATGTGATTGATTATTTACAATATAAATATATAATTCACTTAAAAATATTTTTTGTTTATTTCATTTGACGTCAATATTATTGAAATATTTACGTGCATATACTACACTTTATGTAATTATTTCAAAGACAAAATTTTATAAATGTTCAAGTTCGTCTTCCAAGAATGATACAACGTGCTGATTATCATCTCGCCTTCCTCGTAATCCAAATATGAACGTCAAGAGTTTCTTAGTGTTTGTACAGTTGTCTCTTCTGGTTTGAACTTCCTTATCCTGTGGCGGAGCTGCTTGCACATAAACACCGTATCGAAAATTCGAATTAAACGTCTGCGTACTACGTGTAGTACATCGACTTATATTTGCCTGAAAAAATACCGTATCAGCATTTTTCGTCTATAGAACTAAGAAAATAAAAAAATTAATTGTGTGTGATACAATTACATATATTCGATTAACATGTCTAATATTAGAATTTTACAAATAATAATGTGAAAATATCGAAATATTCGTGAATAGATAAAAATAGTTCTTAAAATTGTTATTACTAAAGAATTGAATTTTTTATATTCCTCAAATATAAATTTTATCATTGAAATCTTTTACTTCAATATTATTAAATTCTTTTAGAACGTCGGTAAAGTTCTACTTACCAGGTGTAATGCTCTACGCTTCAACTCCCAAACGCTAGAAGTATAATATTTATCAATGTAGGGTGGAAGTATATGGATATCCGTTTGAACTTTTTGATCATGATGAGTTTTCAGTCGCAATCCTTTTTCCGTTAATCTGAAAAAATTAGTATTTTTTACATTTATAAAATTTCTTGCTTAAGCGATAGAATATCATATATAACTGACAACTCACTCTTCTTGACTTTGCATGGTTTCAATTTCTTCATGTAATTGGAACAGGTGGATATATTCCGCATGATTGCGAACAAAATTGAGCGCGTCGTAAACATACCTATTAACATTCGAAACTAAGAAATTTATAGATTACTTTCATTTACAATGAAAGAATACCTGTCGGGATTTTTTCCGAATTTATCGGCTACTTCGGGTGATTTAAAGGCGTAATATTTTCCTCTCCATTTCGCCACACCGTTATTCGGGTTTCCTGGTATAAGGGCACCCTTGCCCGTTGCAAATGTCCATGCGCAAAATCCTAGAAACTAATACAACCCTCGATTCAGCGTTAAAAATTCGAGAATAAAATCACATAAATCTTTACATGAATACTTTAATTTTTTAAATTTCGTCAAATTATAGAAGCACTTCTATTGCGGTTACCTCTAAATTTATCTTCTCAAAATCTTTAGTGATATTTGGATAATACATCACGCACTCTCCACATTCCGCTGTAAAAACACGAACATATATTCTTTATACAATTAAAATAAGATCAAGTAAAAATTTATTTGCATTTAATATTTATTATATTGTAATTTATAGAAAATTATTAGTACTTATTAAATTGCCCATGGTAAGTTCCAATCTTTCAGCATCGGTTAAAATCTTTATATTTTCGGCTATATTTTCTAACTTTGTTTGATCGTAAATATTTACAGTCTATAACACAAATTATTCGAGATATATGTTACGAATACACGTTTAAATCGATATAGCGAATGCATTAATACCTTATTGCTCAAACCCTGTAACTCCCACAGGAAGTTGTTGATATTACTCAGAATGATCACTTCATCTTGTAAACCCATCCATATATACGCCAAATCAATAAATTGCGGCTAATAAGCAGAATGTGTAATTATTAATCGTAATACGGTTATATTTGAAAACGGTTTAATTATTAGGTGTTGGAATTAATTCGTAGCGTTTTACAAGTGATGGGAAGTACTTTCATTAATGTATTTTTTAATGCTCATGTGAAATAAATAACATTCTTTCATTAAAAAACGCTACGAATTAATTCCAACACCTAATATATATTTTATTCAAATGAAGATTTAAATATAATTTTTCGGATTTTAAAGGATTATGTTTTATTACAAAATTTCACTAATAGAAAGTAAATTTTTGTAAATTGCAAGTTATTTCTATTCTACAGAATAATAATATTAGATTTACGTGGAAACAAATAAATTTAATTCCAGCTGAATTATTATTACGATATTATTTTATTAAAACTGAATATGCGGAATTCTATAACTTTCAACTTCTGAAAATAAATGCTTTAAATAATTATATCGAGCGTTAACTATAATTTATTCTTTCAAGCAGTCGTATTTACGTAAACTTGAGTAGTAGGAATAGCCGTTCTGTATCGAACAGTGTCATGAAGTTTAACAAATCGTGCTTGAAGACGTTCCATCAAGTCCTTCACTGCATTCTCACTGCGCTTCACATCATTCAGCAATTTTCTATAACAAAATTATATTAGAAATCGTGTCAATTGTGGAGATCATTTATTATTTATTTTTATAGATTATTAATTCTTATTTATCAGATTATTATTTATTTACAGATTATTTGTTTATTCCTCTTTCTATAGATACCTGATGTAGATCTCTTGCTGACGACTAGCCGTTAACATTTCGATGATCCACTCAATTTTTTCTTCCACATTGGATGCCGCTTCCTTTGAACTGTAACATGCAGCATCCGAAACATCGATTGGCATGCATGTGACTGCATTTTCCACGATAGCCGTGAATTTGTATATCTTGACCATTAATAACTCTAACAGCTCAAGAATAGAGTTGCGAGTCTTCATCAGAGCTTCTTGTAAAATACTCGGCACTAAAAAACTATCTATAATCATTTTTGTATAAAGCTTTCGGGTAATTGTAACATTTTTCGCGATATCATCTCTGTTTAAAATCATTTAAATTTACTGTCACCATCGGTCGGTTTAAAAATTAATCCATGCTCTTACAATCGTCAATCCCTTCGCCACCGCGTTGACAATCTCTGTTAAATAAGCGGATCCCTGCGACTAGACACATTAACTCCATCAATTGCTCCTCTTTTTCTCGTTTTAGCAAAGTTATATAATGAGTCAGCTCGGAAACCTGGAAGACGCTCTGCAACGCTATTGAAACTTCCCTAATGTAAAATACATTTTCATATAATATCATATTTATCATATTTAACCTTTAAGGCCCGTTTTCACAATATGTGTTATTTAAAGATTAAAATATAAAGACTACCATTTGGCACAAGATAAATTTTTCATGATTGAGAATAGAGAAATGTGAGATGGAGAACTGAATGTTATCAACTTGATTTTGTTAACTTTGAGTTCTTATTAAATTCATATGAATATGATCAATGATTACCTCAGAACCGATGGGACCGTGGGACTTCCCAGACCACTCAGAAGTGTTATTACTGTTAATATTTTCTGATATAGTTTTCCGGTATCCTTTCCACTCTCCAGTTTATTAGTTTCGCAAATTTCAGCGATTAAAGGTGCAGTTTTCTGGTGCAGTCGTAATCGATGCCTTTTGACAATTTCATCTAAGCCAAAGTATAAAATCGTAATAATAGTTGTGCAAATAGAAACATCTCAATTAAACATCTTTACCTCTGTCATGATAATGCTTAGCAAAGTATAACTGATTTTTCAAAGTTACAAGACTGGGTCGGTTTTGATCACATAGCCTCTCCGTTACAGCTTGAATTATTTTGGCATTTTCCTCATCATTTTCTTTTATTCTATACACTGGATTTAATTGATAAAGAGAAAGCTACAAATTTTTGAGAACTGTAATCACTGCTCAATATCTTGCTTGCGTTTCAATACTATCTCATTAGAGTTATATGAAATTACCAAAAACGAAGCCAAATCCTTAGTTATTGATGTCCCTTTTGCTTTACATTCGTTTATGATTCTTTTTGTCAATTCTTTTCGTATGTTTTCCATAATAAAAGACAAATAAAATAGCTACCTCCAGCTGATTTAGGAATTTTCACCTGCTAATCGTGGACTCTAACCGAATCATCCACCCATAAAGTTTGATCGATACTATACATTACGTGTGGTTTTTCTTCCTGCACTAAACTGTACTCTCGCTTTTGCCAAATATCAAACACATACCTATCTCACTTTAAATGCATACATAAATTCAGTCATAGAAAACATGCCTATGGAAATTATCATTACTAACATTTCATTTATACTTCTTTTAAATTCTTTAAATATCAATACCGAATATAAGAGCAATAAATGGATGATCTTATGCAAGTTTTTATATTTGACATAAAAAACATATATCATGCTTAAAATATCTATATTATCGATTAATAGATATTTATTACATATTTCGCATGCATATCGAAGTAAGTATACAAGCGTTAACTTCATCGACTTTTAAAAGATTTATTATTTTATCTTATATTTTTTCATAATAAATATTTACAGGATATATGTAGTTTTATTGGGAAAATAAAAATAAGAATACGATACCTCTTGGAAAAATTGAAAATGATAGAAAATAGTAGTCTCAAAAATTGAATTTATCAAAATCGAATTTCCGGTTCGAATATCATCAAATGTATGAATGCAAACATTTTTTCGGATTATTACATGCAAAATTAGCAAAAAAATACATGTCGCATTTGAATCTCGTGAGTAATGGCGCGCTTGCGATCGCGCGCGCTCGGCCATTTTCGGTGCGCCGCGCCGTGAGTCGTCGTTGAGTCGTGACTCAACGTCGTCATAGTGGGGGAAGCGGGCGGTCGGAGGCAACGTTCAGAGGTGTCGCAACAGTCTGCGCGTTAGGAAGTATCGGAGCATTCGGAGCAATCCGGAGCCAGTCGGGCTGGGTGGTCGGTAACGTGAGTGTGGTGTGTGCGCGCGCGAACGACAGACGCGAGACAGCCAACGTGCGAAGAGCGTGCGTGTCGTGAGGAACATCGTGGTGTCATGACGTTCGCGTGAGTCGCGGTCAACGCGTCCAAGCAGTCAGCAGTGTCCGAGTCTCAGGAACATGGCGCGCGATTCCCGGCGCGCCGATCCGCGACGCGTCGTCGCCGTCAACGGCGGTGGTGGTGGCGGTGACGGCGGTGCAACGGTGAGGTGCAAACTGGAGCTGATCCTTCTAACGCTGCTGCTGACGATTATCATCCCTACCGCGTACGCCGAGAGTCAAGGTGAGTCACCAATTTTTATACATAATACTTTTCTCTCATCCTTGTCTTTTCATTACCTTTTCACTCGCGATGACACTTGACGCTTCCAGCTGATCTCTCATGCTCGTTTCTCATCAATACAGATTAACTTTAATCTTATTTTTATCTTTTAACTTTTTATCTTTTATCCTTTTCTAATTCTAAAAATTAGAAAAATACAAAGAGTAAAAAGTTAAAGTAAAATCGAAATTAAAAGTAATCGTTATTGATAGAAACGGACATCAGTTGTTACAATTTGTGTTACAATCGCAACTGTTCGTATTATGTAATTTGATTTTACGGGCGTCGAAGTAAGTTGAAAAGCTGCCAACAATGTGGCGTCAAAAATGTCGTGAGGAAGAACATTCCATTGCTACTTTTCGATGCATTATTTTCAAGGTCGTTCGATTGGCTCCTGCGCTTTATTTTATATATATAATCTATACGTTTCTTTCATTTGTCGTATATTTAGTGTTTGTACCAAGTGTCGAATATACACGAAACGAAATTTATTCTATTTATTATTTACATATTATATAACGTAACTTTCTTGTTTGCTTAAACTTGAAAAGATCCGCGGCTAAATTCACGCAGCGGCAGTGATACATATATTATTCACGTCGCGTAAACATTCAACCATTAAAGCTCCGTTTCTCCACGTTTTATTAGCGTTCCCGATTTATAACGTGAAATTTTAACCTTTTAATGCGCTGTATACGTCGCATTCAGGTAATCAAATTATCTTCTCATTTTCTTAAAAATAACTCCACTGCTATATTTATTTCCTTAATTATATAAATAGATATTTGAAACTGTTGAAAGTGACAGATTAGTAAAATTAACGCAAGCGAGTTATATTTAAATAACATATATTCTCACAAAATCAAATTATGTAATGATTCGCGAGAGTTAAAAAGAGTGTAGCAAAGAATAAAGGAAAGTAAAAAAGTATTCGAACAATGTTCGATGTTTATACACACAGAAAAATATATACCAAATAATAATTATTTATTTCAAGTATTTTAAAGTTCATATATCCGCAAATCTATCATAAGTCAAATCTATTCAAAATATATTCTGAATCCTAGTAAGTTTAATACTTCAATATTATTAAATTAAAACAAATTTGATTTGCTTATTGTATCAAGTTACTTTTTCGATCAATTTTATAATAGAATATTCTTTGAAAGGAAATACATTCCTTTTAAGTACATTTTAAATACATATTAATGCGTTTTTCTAAAATTTGTAATGAGTATATTTTAAGATTATATTATCAAGAAAATATGTTTTATGAAAATAACCATTATTTAAAAAGAAAGAAGATAAATTGAGTAATTATTTTTTTTTTTAGCAATAGAATGATGTTTTTCTGTGTATGAATTTGATATTTTAATTGAATTTAAATGTTTTATTTTATTTGATATTTTAATTTAAATTCTATCAAATATGAGTTAATCCCTCGAATAGCACAATTCATTGGCGAGATATTGGTTAAACATTGTCATGCATTCGGGATATATTGAGCCAACATTGCACCAGTAAATTGTGCTGTTAGTTGTTAGGCCGTAATTGGCGATTTATATAGATGGACACCAGCTCTTTCCGAGTTTTTGCAGAAAGGAAATAAATATTTTGAAGTTTCCACACTAATTACGTAGAAAATTGGCTCTCGGTAAAATGAGTTTGCATATATGTATAATGTATAATGCTTATAACGTAGTGAATAAAAAATGTCATGGACACAAGGTTTAATAATGAAAAGTTTTTAAGCTATGATTAAAATGCTCTTTGAACACAAGTTTTATATCTTTAATATTCCATTCCAGCTTAAAAACTATCTATTATTAAGTCTTGCATCTATATGACATATTTTGTTTAAATTATAAGGTACGTAGCATCATGTAAAAATTAATTTATTTCACTTCGATCCAATTTTTCATATAATTAGTGCGGGATTTTTTAATTATGAATAAATTTATAATTAAATAGTATATTAAAATAATATACTGATATAAAAAGAACGATACACAGAAAAGATGGTTTTGCTGCAGTATCTAAAAATTCAGCTAAATATAAATCTGAAAAAATATATAATTTTGTCATATCATTAAAATAATTAGATATATAGGACGCTGGTTGCTAGAATGTCCAAACTTTTTGCAGTATTGCTCATCATATTTGAGATTTCTATACGTAATTATTTTGATGAACCAACAAAATTATTTTCAGATCTGTATCTAGCTAAAGTTTAGATGTTCCGGCAAAATCATTCTTTTCGTATATCCAGGAACATAATTACCTAGTAATGATGGCAATTAAGTTTTTCTGAAGTATCTAAAAATTGAGCTGGATACAGATCTAAAAATAATTGTGTTGTTCCCAAGTATGATAAGTTTTGCAAAAAGTTTTGATATTCTAACAACCAGAGTACCCTACGAAATTATTTTCATGATCCAACAAATTTATTTTCAAATCTATATATAGCTAAATTCTTAGATACTTCAACAAAATCGTCTTTTCCATGGAGAAAAATAGATTTTCTTGGCGCGACCAATACGATCAATGAGTCGATGCGCGGTTCTTGTATGATGCATCGATTGATAAATCGTTCGGTACACACTTTTATTCATGCCACATACTACGATGTGCATCGCATTTTCATGGCCACGCGACAAGCAACGTCATTGCCGTCTGATGTCGTTTAGAGCGCATGTCGATCGCGCAAGATGATCCGTAGTTTCTTTAGGGAATTCTCACCGCAGAACAGAATTCCTTCGCGTTGTAACATCGCGCTGTTATTGTAAGATCCCTTGGCATTTGAATAAAACTTATAGTTACGTTACTCTTTGAATTTTTTGTGGAATCTCATTCTAAAGAGTGAAAATTGAGCCAGTCTTAAAAAAAAAATATGATTCGATTTTCAATCTTTAAGAATGAGATTTCACTCTTTAGAGTGAGATTTACTTTAAAAGTTTTGGAACGTACGTATACACTTTTTTAGATTTTATAAATAATTTTATGCTTTTACATAACTTTTCTAAATATTTTAACATTTTCATAAATAAATTCTCTATTGCTGTGTATTTGTCGCACACGTATTTGAAATAAAATCCGTATTAATACTTCAAATTAATCTTTGCATGTCACGTTATGCAGACTATGTAATTTTGCTTTTAATCTCGAAATTGATCAACGCGAAAAATATAAGCTCAAAATATATAAGTTCAAAAATACGTATTTAGTATTGACATGTGTAAAGTCAGAAATGGAAAATCCAATGCTTTTATGATTTTATTTGTAATATACAAGATGAATTTTCCATAAAGAGCAATTTTTATTCAACATTTCACCGTTAATTACGTGTCGATAAATATTGTGTAAATATTATTAATGTTCATTAATGAACATCAATAATTAAAAAATCATGTGAGGGGACGTTTTAATATCGAAAATTGATAAAGTTTGATTGCTTATTAAGAAAATAATGTACGAGTTATAATGGAATGGATAAAACAAAAGCAATATTTTTATAATCTGCATTGCATTAAAATCGTGTATAAATATTTTATTCGTTTAAACCATATTATTCAGTTATATATGTATAATATTCGGATTTTTTTTCATATTACGTTATATACTTTCTTTGTTTTTTATACATATAATGAAATATTTGTGTTAAAAATTTTAACGCGTACTTCAAAACATTATAGCGTCATTGTCGTAACAGGAAACAGGACATGAACATACGAAAAAAAAATACATGGAGAAAATAATAGAATTAGCACGTAAACTTGTATTATCCTGGCATTCCTTGTAAAATATTTTTTCGTAACAAAAATCTATTACGAAAATTACAATGTGATAGTCACCGCGTTTATGCTGAGAAGGACGCAATGAATCATTCTTTATATCGACGACCTTTCTAAAGCAAGAACGTAATTACGTAAACCAGCACGTGCACCTCGGTGACTATTCTTTGTAAATGAAGATTGCAATTGCCAGCTATCGATTGCAAATACATAATTCTTACTAACGTAGCTTAAATTCGGAATGTTTCAATAAAGTTGGAGCTTTACTTTTAGTATTACGGCTAAAAGCTTTAAATATAAATTTAACTTTAATCGAATCTGTAAATCAAATCGATAAAAGAATGAGATTTTTCTAACTTGAATTGCAAGCCGGTACTTTTTTTTTTAAGATAAACGAGACATTCATATTGATTAAAAGCTTAAATTAAATTTTAACTTGAACGTATTCCTGTTTGATTATTATAGAGAGCTCTAAATGATGAATCGTCACGATTGGTTCCACCACAGTTCGACATGAATATAAATGACATTCCTCATGTGTAAAAAGGAGGTCTCTAGCGAGAATGGAAGTATCCTAACAAAGGGCGCTATGGAATTTATGTCCATTGTTGGATTCGGGGGAGGGGATCGGCAGTTCGTCAATGCAGTCGATAAAAATTTATGGGAGTATGTTGAATGTAAATGCGATGGCGGCGTAGGGTCGTGCGAAGGATTTATAGGGATTTACATTACAATTTATTTATTCTTTCCGGTCACATGTGAGGTGAAGTGCACGTTGGACCCCCAAAAAAGCCTTAACGTTAAATCGATCGCATTGCGAAATTCTCCTCGCGTTCCTTTCCACCTGCAATGCATGGAAATGCCACATAAAAATAATGAAATAAAATAAATTTCTTTTACAATATCCAATATTAAAAAGTGAGAGAACAGGGAACGCGAGAAGGGTGAAAGGACACAAGATAATATTATAATATAATTATACTTATACGAACGTATACCATCAACATAAATCTCCAAGATGGTTAAATCTGCCGAGCTTTCATACAAGCGCTTGCAGCTGCATGAAAAAGCCGCCAGCTGCAAATGAGTAATGTCAGAGTACCCGAGCGATATGTAACGTGGTGGGAAAATGGTTAATCGCACTCGCGGTATAGAGATGTATAATCTTTATGTCGGCGATGCGTACACGCTCTGCGCATTTCCTTGCGGAGGCTAAATCTTTCTCGATGCATCGTATATCACCTCTCTTCCTCAAATCGTAATTCCGAGATTCCACGTTCCTCTGCTACAAATCATTTTTGACATGCGGTTATCATCAAGTTGTGGAATGTTGCTTCCAACCCATTAAACGATTCTTTGATAAGTCAGTCTTGCACACAAACAAAGCTGTTTTCCTTTTTAGCTAAATTAGAGATAAAATATATTCTCCAACCTGCACTGGAAAAAAAGTCTGATTGCATTAATTGGAATTCTAGTTGAAAATAGACAAATTAGAATTTTCTAGTTGAAAAAATATTTATTAATATTTATTAATATTTATTAATATTTATTAATATTTATTAATAATTCTAGTTAAAATATAACTAGAATTCTGATTGATTATTATTAGAATTTTCAGATTCGTTTATTTTTCAATCAGAAATGTTTCTCAAAGTGTATATTGTGTTTATATTGTGAAATAAGCTGCATAATTATAATGAAATATTGACTTTAGTATGGACTCATGTCCAAGTTTCGCTAGAGCTCGTTATTTTCTCGTTCTTCTCGGAATGCTCGACAAGCCGTGAAGGTACCGACAAAAAGACCTTGAAGCTACTTGGTACTTCAGCGTACTGAAAGCTGTGGATCTTATCTGACGACTCTCTTTCGCCATTCGATGATTTCTTACAGTATTCTCAACCCTTCCCGCATCCATAGCTTTCGGTTTCTGAGTTGCCTCATAATTAAGATTCTTATCGAAGTATAAATTCTCTGAAATCTTTCGTCTTTTACATCTCCCGTAATATTTTAAAATATTTTAATAGAAACGTCGTAATAATGAACTCCCGTAATATTTCAATTCAAAATACTTCAATATAAATGTCATAATATTGGAAGGAAATCTAAGATTATCACATGATAAGTTTTAACAAAAGGTACACTGAGAAAAATTTCCAATTGGAAATGAACGAACCAGAAAATTCTGATTATATCAATCAGAATTCTGATTATCTCAACTAAAATTATAATATTATAGATTCAATCAGAAAATCCTGATTTGTCCATTTTTAATCAAAATTCCAGTTAATGCAACTAGACTCTTTTTCCAGCAAAAAATATAGTAAATATATTTTTTTCAATTTTTTGTATTTCTTCTATTTTTTAAAACTGTGATGTTTGATTTCGCGACTTTCAACAAAGCTTCTTGGGATATGACTTTCGGAATAGGAATCCGTCCACGTTGATACTCGAAGTGCTTTGCATTTCCGGTCCCGACTCGAGAGAGCGAATCATCACCAGTTGAGTCACCGTTGTTGAGCAAAACGTCATTGCACACTCGGAACGAATGGATCGCTGTTAATCGATGATTAACGGCCCTCTCGACGATACCGACTTAGCGGAGGGTGCTTCTCTTCGAATCGGCGTGTTATTCATTAAGTACTCGCTCGTAACGGTGAGTGGCGTCTAGAAGATCGATTGACGACAACTTCGTTCATTTGTCGTTTAAATGTGAACTAGCGACAAATTGCACATTGCTGTGTTTGCGAAGATGTTCTGTTGTGCGAGGAAAATAACACTAGTATTGATGGTGTGGTAATTTATGCATGAAGTATCGATATCGTTCAACAAATTATCGTGGATCTCATTGGTATCATAATTTTTTGAATTTTAGACAAAGCTATTTATATGAAAAATATGATGATCGTTACATTCCTTTTAGTTTTGATATTCACGTTAAAATACACACACACACACACACACACAGAAAAGTCAAAAAGATGCCTAATTTTGATCAATATCTTTTGCGTATGTTAGTGAATGTTACATACAATTTTTAATTAAAAATATAATTAAAAAACACCGGCACAACTGTCGCCACCAAACTTATTCAGAGCAATATTATGGTAACTATTGTGGCTCCTGTATAGTTTAGGTATTTGAAGCAAAAGACCTCTTTCCAACAAGTCTTGAAAAATATATTAATAAATCTAGTCTTTGTAGTAGGGATCTTTCTAGAACTATAATTTTTCTTTTTATAATAAAAATGAACAATTTTTGATGAAAAATTACACTTTTTAAATTCAGAAGTTAGACATTTTGTCAAAAGTATAGTGTGTACTATTTATCATATAAATGCTGAATGGTTTTTTGAATACCCTGTATTTTTTTCACACATAAATATTTGTCATTATTCGCTTTTATTACAACATTGCAAACTCTTGCATCAAAAATTGATTGGATGACATTTTGTTTGAACGAATTCAGTAACATATGATATTGGAACGCAAACTAACAAAATTTTGTGTTTAAATTAAAAAGTTAAACATATTTTTCGATATTCGTAAATACATGCATTTATGAATATAGTCAGTTTAATCTAAATATATAAAATGCAAATCTGTAAAACGGAGAGTTTTGTAATAATACCAATAACTAAAATAATTTATCAGTTACAAAAATCACAGATAAACACCATTATTTTTTAGTACTTCAAATAAAGATTATTCGTTCCTTTTTTACATAAATTCCTCTATACTTTAATTTCTTATATAAATACTGTAATGGTTTCACAATAATTATAACAGTTATGTTCTAATATACACTACCAATACTGAAAATCTATAGTATACGCAATGTAAACTATAGATTTTCAGTATTGGCAATCTATACATATATAGGAACACGATCAATAGTGCTTACTCAAAACGACGTGAAAAAATTACTGAATATTTGTCATATTTTCTTTTCAGTATAGTAATGAACCATTTTGAAGACGATTCATTCTTGAATTTGATAATAATTTATAATAAATTTCGCATCTCACGTTCCCAATCGCGTATATCGACCCACGTATATCGAC